>NW_015392915.1:0-16373 GCF_001527695.2 Protobothrops mucrosquamatus
GGCCCTGCGGACGTCCAATGTGTGCCATTGCCGTTCCAGGTCATGTGACGGACGGGGGCAAAAGTCTCCTGTGCCCTATGAAACACTGTGTTGATCTTAGGGATAAAGGAAGGATCCAACCTGAGAACCACCCTGTCTTCGTGAAACGTGCACAGGTCTTCCCTGACAGATAAAGCTGCCAGCTTCGAGATGCGTCTGGCGGAGGTTATGGCTATCAGGAAGGCGACCTTGAGTGACAAGGATCTCAAAGAACAGGTTCTAATGGGTTCAAAGGGTGACGCAGTTAGGACCTGTAGAATTGAGGAGCAGTTGGAAGGTTAAGCCACAACTCAAGGAAGCAGAATTCAACTCTGCTCTTGAGGCTGGTTCATGGGGAGCCTATCCCGACCGAATGAAAACGACGACATTGATCATGTCACGATCATAACAACGTTCCCGCTGAAATCAAATGATCAAAGCGAAATCAATTCCAAAGGAAGCCCAAACTAAAAAAGGATTTGGGGATGGGGGGGAAATCCTTGCCTCCAAGACCCCCAGCACTGTGTCCAGCTGATCCTCTCGCAGGGTGATGTTGTTTGAAATCTTCCTCATGGTGTGAATCGACCGCAGCCTCACTTCCTCAATTTCGTCGTTAAACATGTCGACCAGAAAATCGAGGCACTTCTCGGCAAAAGAGGGCGAAGACTGGGCCAGCATGCAAAGGGCTTCCACGGCGGCAATCCGGACCTCTGAAAAAATAGATCAAGAGGGCGTGTCAGAGATGGAGAAAGGAAATGCCGGAATTCTCTCTTTGGAGGCTGTAAAGCAGGGGTCTTCAAACTTGGACGTTTTAGGACTTATGGACATCAACTCCCAGAATTCCTCAGCCAGAATAAGGGAACTATGGCCCCTTCATGACTTGTGGACTTCAACTCCCAGAATTCCTGAGCCAGCATGGGGAAAACTTTGGTCCATTCATGATTTGTGGACTTCAACTCCCAGAATTCCTCAGCCAGCATGGGGGAACTATGGCCCCTTCATGACTTGTGGACTTCAACTCCCAGAATTCCTCAGCCAGCGTCATTTGCATTCTTTTAGAGAGTCGTTGAGGCCACTTGGATATTTATTTATGTCCTCAGGGTCACTTGAATGGTGCAAATGGGTGTGGAGCCTTTTTGGAACTCCTTTCAGCACACCTATTTTCACTAGTCAGGTGACCCTGAGGACACAGATAAACCTCCAAGTGACCTCAATGACTCTCTAAAAGGAGGCAAATGACCAGCTGTCTGCAAGGAGTATAAATCCTTCCCTTCCCCACCATCCAGTCAGAGCGGAAGAAGCTTCTTGTGATGAGGAGCGAAACGTCTTCAAAGAAAAACAAGGGAGACCAGTTGCCTCCTGAAAAAAGCATCTTTGGGACAACCCTGACCTGGAGAACTGAGCGACATTTAACTGAATCAAGAGCTAGAAACTGGATGAAAGGCAGAGAAACGAAGGAAAAGAAACTTTTTCTAGGAGACGAGGACCACTTCCCACCCACCCCCCAAAAAAAGATTCAAGGGGCTGCCACTCACCGTACATCTCGTCTTCCAGGCCGTGAACAAAAGCGCCGCAGGCCCCCGATTCGATGAGGTTCACGGCTCCCGTGTCTATTTCTTCTTTGGGGGCATCGTCCCCCCATTTCCGACCGCTTGAGAATTCCCCAGAGCTGTACAGCTCTTTCGCCCGTTCGTGAGCCGTGCGCTTTCGCTGTGGGCCAAATTGTCAAGGAAGTCAGACATTTTAACACCTTCCAACCGTTTCTTTTAAATAATAATAATAATAATAATAACAATAACACTAACAACAATAATAAAAGTTGGAAGGGACCTTGGAGGTCATCTAATCCTACCCCCTGCTCAGGCAGGAAACCCTATACCATATAATAATAATAATAATAATAATAATAATAATAATAATAATAATAATAATAAAGTTGGAAGGGACCTTGGAGGTCATCTAGTTCAACCCCCTGCTCAGGCAGGAAACCCTACACCATTTCATAATAATAATAATAATAATAATAATAATAATAATAATAATAATAATAATAATAGTAGTAGTAGTAGTAGTACTACTACTAGTAGTAGTAGTAGTAGTAATAATAATAATAATAATAATAATAAAGTTGGAAGGGACCTTGGAGGTCATCTAGTCAACCCCCTGCTCAGGCAGGAAACCCTACACCATTTCGGACAAATGGCTGTCCAGTCTCTTCTTAGAAACCTCCAGTGTTGGAGCATTCACCGCTTCTGGAGGCAGGTAGTTCCACTGGTTAATTGTTCTCACTGTCAGGAAGTTTCTCCTTAGTTCTAGGTTGCTTCTCTCCTTGATGAGTTTCCATCCGTTGCTTCTTGTCCTGCTTTCAGGCGCTTTGGAGAATAGCTTGACTCCCTCTTCTTTGGGGTAGCCCCTGAGATACTGGAAGACTGCTATCATGTCCCCCCTGGTCCTTCTCTTCATTAAACTAGACATTCCCAATTAGAGCAGCCGTTCCTTATGTTTTAGCCTCCAGCTTAAGTCCTCGCTTAACGAGAAAAGCCGGAATTTCCACCGACTGCTCTGCTTAGTAATGGAAATTCTGGAGCTTCCTATCGTGGTTGTTAGGTAAATCAATGCGGTCACTAACAAGGACCGCTCAGCTGCTCTTTTCATTCCCAAAGTGCGCTCTCTCTCAGCAGCCCAACCCCCACCTCACAAGATTGTTGTGAGGAAAAAAAGGTGGAGAAAGGTGTGTTGGATAGGATTGCCACCTTGAGCTATTTGTAAAAATAATAACGGCAGCGTGTACAGTAAAGTAGAGTAGGGCAGGAGTAGGGCAGGGGTAGGCAACCTTGGCTCTTTTATGACTCGTGGACTTCAACTCCCAGAATTCCTGAGCCAGCCATGCTGAGGGGAAAGGGAGAGGTTTCCAAGCTGAGCCATGCTGGCTCAGGAATTCTGGGAGTTGAAGTCCGCGAGTCATGAAGGGGCCAAAGTTTCCCCCATGCTGGCTCAGGAATTCTGGGAGTTGAAGTCCACGAGTCATGAAGGGGCCATAGTTTCCCCCTGCTGGCTCAGGAATTCTGGGAGTTGAAGTCCACGAGTCATGAAGGGGCCATNCATGGGGGAACTATGGCCCCTTCATGACTGGTGGACTTCAACTCCCAGAATTCCTGAGCCAGCATGGAGGAACTATGGCCCCTTCATGACTTGTGGACTTCAACTCCCAGAATTCCTGAGCCAGCATGGGGGAACTATGCCCCCTTCATGACTTGGGCACTTCAACTCCCAGAATTCCTCAGCCAGCATGGGGGAACAATGGCCCCTTCATGACCTGTGGACTTCAACTCCCAGAATTCCTGAGCCAGCATGGGGGAACAATGGCCCCTTCATCACTCGTGGACTTCAACTCCCAGAATTCCTCAGGCAGCATGGGGGAACTATGGCCCCTTCATGACTTGTGGACTTCAACTCCCAGAATTCCTCAGCCAGCGTCATTTGCATTCTTTTAGAGAGTCGTTGAGGCCACTTGGAGATTTATTTATGTCCTCAGGGTTACCTGAATGGTGCAAATGGGTGTGGAGCCTTTTTGGAACTCCTTTCAGCACACCTATTTTCACTAGTCAGGTGACCCTGAGGACACAGATAAACCTCCAAGTGGCCTCAACGACTCTCTAAAAGGATGCAAATGACGCTGGCTGAGGAATTCTGGGAGTTAAAGTCCACAAGTCATGAAGGGGGCATAGTTCCCCCATGCTGCCTGAGGAATTCTGGGAGTTGAAGTCCACGAGTGATGAAGGGGCCATTGTTCCCCCATGCTGGCTCAGGAATTCTGGGAGTTGAAGTCCACAGGTCATGAAGGGGCCATTGTTCCCCCATGCTGGCTGAGGAATTCTGGGAGTTGAAGTCCCCAAGTCGTGAAGGGGCCATAGTTCCCCCATGCTGGCTGAGGAATTCTGGGAGTTGAAGTCCACTGGTCATGAAGGGGCCATAGTTCCCCCATGCTGGCTGAGGAATTCTGGGAGTTGAAGTCCACAAATCATGAAGGGACCAAAGTTTTCCCCATGCTGGCTGAGGAATTCTGGGAGTTGAAGTCCACAAGTCATGAAGGGGCCATCGTTCCCTTGTGCTGGCTGAGGAATTCTGGGAGTTGATGTCCGCGAGTCCTAAAAGGACCAAGTTTGAAGACCTCTGTCTGAAAGGAGTATAAATCCTTCCCTTCCCCACCATCCAGTCAGAGCGGAAGAAGCTTCTTGGGATGAGGAGCAAAACGTCTTCAAAGAAAAACAAGGGAGCCCAGTTGCCTCCTGAAAAAAGCACCTTTGGGACAACCCTGACCTGGAGAACTGAGCGACATTTAACTGAATCAAGAGCTAGAAACCGGATGAAAGGCAGAGAAACGAAGGAAAGGAAACTTTTTCTAGGAGACGAGGACCGCTTCCCCCCATCCCCCCCAAAAAGATTCAAGGGGCTGCCACTCACCGTACATCTCGTCTTCCAGGCCGTGAACAAAAGCACCGCAGGCCCCCGATTCGATGAGGTTCACGGCTCCCGTGTCTATTTCTTCTTTGGGGGCATCGTCCCCCCATTTCCGGCCGCTTGAGAATTCCCCGGAGCTGTACAGCTCTTTCGCCCGTTCGTGAGCCGTGCGCTTTCGCTGTGGGCCAAACCGTCAAGGAAGTCAGACATTTTAACACCTTCCAACCGTTTCTTTTAAATAATAATAACAACAACAATAATAAAAGTTGGAAGGGACCTTGGAGGTCATCTAATCCAACCCCCGCTCAGGCAGGAAACCCTATACCATATAATAATAATAATAATAATAATAATAATAATAAAATAATAATAAAATAATAAAATAATAATAATAATAATAATAATAATAATAATAATAATAATAATAATAATAATAATAATAATAATAATAATAATAATAATAATAATAATAAAAAAGTTGGAAGGGACCCCGGAGGTCATCTAGTCCAACCCCCTGGTCAGGCAGGAAACCCTACACCATTTCGGACAAATGGCTGTCCAATCTCTTCTTAGAAACTTCCAGTGTTGGAGCATTCACAGCTTCTGGAGGCAGGTTGTTCCACTGGTTAATTGTTCTCACTGTCAGGAAGTTTCTCCTGAGTTCTAAGTTGCTTCTCTCCTTGATGAGTTTCCACCCATTGCTTCTTGTCCTGCCTTCAGGGGCTTTGGAAAATAGCTTGACTCCCTCTTCTTTGGGGCAGCCCCTGAGATATTGGAAGGCTGCTATCATGTCCCCCCTCGTCCTTCTCTTCATTAAACTAGACACACCCAATTCCAGCAACCGTTCCTTCTATGTTTTAGCCTCCAGCTTAAGTCCTCGCTTAACGAGAAGAGCCGGAATTTCCACCGTCCTCACACGACTGCTCTGCTTAGCGATGGAAATTCTGGGGCTTCCTATCGTGGTTGTTAGGTAAATCAATGCGGTCGCTAAGCAAGGACTGCTCAGCTGCTCTTTTCATTCCCAAAGTGCTCTCTCTCTCAGCCCAATCCCCACCTCACAAGATTGTTGTTGTGAGGAAAAAAAGGTGGAGAAAGGTGTGTTGGATAGGATTGCCACCTTGAGCTATTTGTAAAAATAATGACAGCGTGTACAGTAAAGTAGAGTAGGGCAGGAGTAGGGCAGGGATAGGCAACCCTGGCTCTTTTATGACTGGTGGACTTCAACTCCCAGAATTCCTGAGCCAGCCATGCTGAGGGGAAAGGGAGAGGTTTCCAAGCTGAGCCATGCTGCCTCAGGAATTCTGGGAGTTGAAGTCCCCAAGTCATGAAGGGGCCATAGTTCCCCCATGCTGGCTCAGGAATTCTGGGAGTTGAAGTCCACAAGTCATGAAGGGGCCATAGATTCCCCCATGCTGGCTCAGGAATTCTGGGAGTTGAAGTCCACAAGTCATGAAGGGGCCATAGTTCCCCCATGCTGGCTCAGGAATTCTGGGAGTTGAAGTCCACGAGTCATGAAGGGGCCATAGTTCCCCCATGCTGGCTCAGGAATTCTGGGAGTTGAAGTTCACGAGTCATGAAGGGGCCATAGTTCCCCCATGCTGGCTCAGAAATTCTGGGAGTTGAAGTCCCCGAGTCATAAAAGAGCCAAGGTTGCCTACCCCTGGAGTAGGGGAAGAGTAAAATAATAAAACAAAATCAGAAAGGATTCAAAAGAATCAATTGTGCCACCTCCAGACTCCCAAGAAGCTTTATATTGATGCGGTTATTACTTGCAGAAACGTGAGAAAAAATGTTTATATTTAATTGTCATTTATTTAAATAAGAATTGTATTAATTTAAGGTTGGCAGAAGAGAATGTTATTGGAAGAAGAGGAAATCAAGCAAAGCTATCATATGGACTCTAGAATTATAGAAATTAATTGTTATTGTTTTTTAAACATTAACCCAGACAACACGATGTTTACCAAATATTAAGGTATACGTTAAAAATCAATAAAACATTTAAAAAAAAATTGTGCAGCCCCCAGACTCCCAGGGTTTGGAAATACAGGTATAAGCTCCAGCCACAAAACAGAACAGAATGCCTTACCCTCAAATCTGACATCAGTTTCTTGTCCAAGGTCTGTTCTAAAAAATGAGAGCTGACTTGCTGCATAGACCCCTGGAAAACAGGTGGGAAAAACAGAAATTTTTCATCAGCATTCATCAGAAATTTCATTTTAATCCCAATGAACGTTAAGACAATTATTTAACTCGCATCTGGTAGGTGGGTAGAGAGTTTCAAGTCATTTCAAACTGGGTGATGCTAAGAATGTGTCCTTTTTAAAACAGAGATTCCCCAAATTTTGGCAACTTTCAGATTTATGGACTTCCAACTCCCAGAATTCCTGGGGAATTCCTGGGGAATTCTGGGAGTTGAAGTGCTATTATTCTATGTTCCTTGTTAAGTCTTGAAGTTGCCAAATTTGGAGAGAGCCTGTTTTTAGAACAGGGGTCTTCAAACTTGGCCCTTTTATGACTTGTGGACTTCAACTCCCAGAATTCCTCAGCCAGAGTGCCTGGCTGAGGAATTCTGGGAATTGAAGTCCCCAAGTCATGAAGGGGCCATAGTTCCCCCATGTTGGCTGAGGAATTCTGGGAGTTGAAGTCCACAAGTCATAAAAGGGCCAGGTTTGAAGACCCCTGCTTTAGAATAACCCAGTCTCTTATTTCACAGATATTCAAAGGATGTTGCAGTACGCCCAACACCTTTTTTTCACCCCATATAAATAAAAGAGACTCAACAATGGAGCCATTTTTTTTAGTTTCTCCCAGGCTTCCCTTCATCCCTTTGAGCTTCAGGGTGGGACTTTCTGAAGCTCAGCACAAAGGCAAATGGACCATAAAGAGAGAGAACAAGGAAGCATTTTGGATTTCATATGGACCCGCTGGCAGGTGAGTTATGATCACCTTGGCAACTTGAAAAGAAGAAGGAGAGAGCCCTTACCAATAGCTTAGCCGCCTGGACTCTCACCACCCAGGAGCCATCGCTGACCATGTGGCAGATCTTCCCAAATGCATCGTCAACCAGCCGGATTTCTTCATTGGAAGATGGGATGGGGACAATGCTAGAGAGAGAGAAAAAGAGAAAGAGAGAGAGAGAGAGAGAGAGAAAGAAAGAGGGAGAGAGAGAGAGGGAGGGAGAGAGAGAGAGAGACAGAAAGACACAGAGAGAGAGAAAGACAGACATAGAGAGACAGAGAGCGAAAAGAGACAGAGACAGAGAGAGAGACAGAGAGAGAGACAGACGAAGAGTGAGACAGACAGAAAGAGATACAGAGACAGAGAGTGAAAAAGAGACAGAGCGAGAGAGACAGAAAGCGAGAAAGAGAGAGACAGAGACAGAGAGCGAGACAGAGAGAGAGAGAAAGGCAGAGGCAGAGACAGAGAGAGACAGAGTGAGAAAAGAGAGAGACAGAGAACGAGAGAGACAAAGAGAGAGACAGAGCGAGAAAAGAGAGACAGAAACAGAGAGCGAGAGAGACAGACAGAGAGCGAGAAAAGAGACAGAGACAGAGAGAGCGAGAAAGAGAGACAGAGACAGAGAGAGACAGAAAGAGAGACAGAGACAGAGAGCGAGAGAGACAGAGACAAAGAGAGACAGTGAGAAAAGAGACAGAGACAGAGAGAGCGAGAAAGAGAGACAGAGAGAGACAGAGACCGAGAGAAAGAGACAGAGAGACAGACAGAGAGCGAGAAAAGAGAGAGACAAAGGGAGAGACAGAGAGCGCGAGAAAGAGAGACAGAAATAGAGAGAGACAGAGAGCAAGAAGAGGGAGAGACAGACAGAGAGCAAGAAAAGAGAGACAGAGAGATAAATGATATTACAGGTATTCCTTGACTTATCGCAGTTCCGTTTAGTGCGTTCAAAGTTGCAACTGCACTGAAAAAAGCGACTTATGACCGTTTTTTTACATTTACAACCGTAGCGGCATCCCCACGATCATGAGATCAAAATTCGGACGGTTGGCAATTGGTTCATATTTATGACGGTCGCAGCGTGCCAGGGGGTCACGTGATCCCCCTTTGCGACCTTCTGATAAGCGAAGTCAATGGGGGAAGCCGGATTCATTTAACAGCCGTGTGACTCACTTAACAACTGCGGAGATTCACTTAATAACTGTGGCCAAAAACAGTTGTAAAACTGGGGCAAAACTTACTTAACATGTGTCTCACTTAGCGGCAGAAATTTTGGGCTCAGCTGCGGTCGTGGGTCAAGGACTACCTGTATTTGCTTAACAACTACCCCCCAAAAGATCCTAAAACTGGGTAACACCCCTGACCTTCTTTATTAGTTTTAGCTTTATTAGGCTCCATTAGGTTCACAACTCCGAGGGCTATCTGTACACCAGACTTTCACAGCAACTTTTAAGATGTCTGGACTTCAACTCCCAAAATTCCCTTCCCAACAGAGCTTCTCCCAATCCTGTTTACATGCTCTCCTTCCTGTGGAACGACCTAACACTTGCACGTACCTTTCTGCGTAAAGCTGGCTCAGGACCCAGGTGAGCTGCACCGCTACACTGCGGACCTGTTCGTAATCATCCATTAAGAGTTTGCAAGCCTGAAATGGAAGATTTCCAGGAGGTTATTAGCGGCCGGCCATTTCGCCGTTACAGGAAGTCCTCGACTTACAATAGTTCGTTTCGTGGCCATTCGAAGTCGCAACGTCACTGGAAATAGTGACTTGTGACCAATTTTCACACTTATGACCATTGCAGCATCCCCAGCTTGCTTTCATGGCTAAGGCGGGACTAGAACTCACCGTCTCCTGGTGACTGGCCCAAAGTCACCCAGCTGACTTTCGTGTCTAAGCAGGACTAGAACTCACCGTCTCCTGGTGACTGGCCCAAAGTAACCCAGCTGGCTTTCATATCTAAGCAAGACTAGAACTCACCATCTCCTGGTGATTGGCTCAAAGTCACCCAGCTGGTTTTCATGGCTAAGCAGGACTAGAACTCACCGTCTCCTGATGACTGGCCCAAAGTCACCCAGCTGGCTTTCCTGTCTAAGCAGGACTAGAAGTCACCGTCTCCTAGTGATTGGCTCAAAATCACCCAGTTGGCTTTCATGCCTAAGGTGGGACTAAAACTCACCATCTCCCACTTTCTAATCTGGTGCCTTAACCACTAGACCAAAACCTAATCAAAGCAGACCTCCTTAATATTTCTCTTGGATTCATCAAATATTAGAGCCCTTTGCTAAACTGGTATAGCATGTAATCATTACCTGGTTATAAATGGCTTGCTGCAACTTTAATCCCCTCTCGTGAAGCTGCAACTATAGAAAAACAAACGAACACCAGACTGTTATTATAGCAATTCAAAGAACATAAGGTTTTTTGCAAAACAACATGAAAATGTGTTGGAATACATGTTTGCATGTATTTTGTGCAACAACTACAGCCCATCAGTAGAGGGCAGTGTTTATAAGTTTGCATCTATGGTATATATATATATATACTCTATGTCTTTTTGTTCTGAGTAGAGTTTTCCCGACTCCTGTTGCAGTTGAGGAGAAAAACTCATGGTGACTGTACACTTTGTTCTGAATACAGAATTTCTAACAAAATGTTATGGGATTTTGGCTATATTTCCATAGCCCATTACTACAAAGGTCCAGTACAGATGGTCCTCAAGTTATGACTGGTCGCTTAGCGACTGTTCAAAGCTATGATGGACCCACCTTGCGGGTAGCTACAACCTAGTTCTGAAGTTTCAACAGTGGGGAGCCCTCCACAATCAGGGTGACCAAACTACGGGCAACACGGCTGCATTTACAGACGTTTGCAGGACCCCGCAATCGCAAGACCACATTTTACAATGAATTTACAGAAAATGAGCACTTCTGGTTTTTCAGCAGGACTGAAGTTGAAGTCCTCAAGTCATAAAAGAGCCAAGGTTCCCCACCCCTGGGCTAACCTCTACTTCTACATCTACACCAGGTATCTCCAAAACTTGTCAACTTTCAGACTCGTGGACTTCAACTCCCAGAATTCCACAGCCAGTTAGGGAATTCTGGGAGTTGAAGTCCACCAGTCTGAAAGTTGACACGTTTGGAGACCCCTGATCTAGACCAAGGAATTTTTTTTTCCTGAGAACTGCCAGAGTTAAGCCCTGTTTTAAGAAGAGACTGGACAGCCGTTTGTCTGAAATGGTGTAGGGTTCCTACCTGGGCAGGGGGTTGGACTCGATGACCTCCAAGGTCCCTTCCAACTTTATTATTATTATTATTATTATTATTATTATTATTATTATTATTATTATTATTATTATTATTATTATTATTATTATTATTATTATTATTATTATTTCTAAACCACTATTCTTCTCAGGCAGACCTACCATAGCCTTGATAGCTGCAGTCCTAACGCGTGGATCCTGGTCGTTGAAGTGATCCCCTATGATCTTCTGCACGTCTTTGGGAGACTGGCGTTCCCCTTCCTTCGAGGCAGCTTTCTCCACTGTCCCCAGACAGCCAATCAGGAGCAGGCATTTGTTCCTTACACCGTGGGAGGAATCTGTCAGATGCTACGGAGCAAAAAGGGAAAAGTAGATTGCCCCATGATTTTTTTCTGCTTTCTGGAGGTCAGGAGGGACCACAATACCCTTATAAACGATTATTATACATCGTGGCAGGAAGAAATGTTGAAAAACATTGATCTGTATCAGGGATGTCCATCTTTGGCAACTTTAAGCCTTGTGGACTTCAACTCTCAGAATTCCCCAGCCAGCATGGCTGGCTAAGGAATTCTGGGAGTTGAGGTCCACATGAGGTCAATACAATGCCTTGGTAAGGCCACATTTGGAATCCTGCATCCAGTTTTGGTCCCCACGATGTAAAAAAGATGTTGAGACTCTAGAAAGAGTGCAGACAAGAGCAACAAAGATGATCAGGGGGCTGGAGGCTAAAACATATAAGGAACAGTTGCTGGAATTGGGTAGGTCTAGTTTAATGAAGGGAAGGACGAGGGGGGACATGATAGCATTGTTCCAGTATCTCAGGGGCTGCCCCAAAGAAAAGGGAGTCAAGCTATTCTCCAAAGCGTCTGAAGGCAGGACGAGAAGCAATGGGTGGAAACTGATCAAGGAGAGAAGCAACCTAGAACTAAGGAGAAATTTCTTGACAGTTAGAACAATTAACCAGTGGAACAACCTGCCTCCAGACGCGGTGGATGCTCCAGCACTGGAAGTTTTTCAGAAGAGACTGGACAGCCATTTGTCTGAAATGGTACAGGGTTTCCTGCCTGAGCAGGGGGTTGGACTAGATGACCTCCAGGGTCCCTTCCAATTTATTATTATTAATAATAGAATTCTGGGAGTTGAAGTCCACAAGTCATAAAAGGTCCAAGTTTGAAGACCCCTGATCTATACAGTCAAATAACTTAAAAAAAACTCTTATGCTGACTTTTTTCGCTGGCTGACCATCTTGAATTACCTTGCATGCCACGTCTACAAGACGCCCTCGGACGGCAGGGTTTTCCTGAAGCTCATTCCCAATCACCAGCAAAGTATCCAAAAGCTGAGCCAGAACTTGGTGAGACTCTGGAAAACAAACCAAAAGCCACATCTACTCAGAAGAAGACATAGCGCAACAACCATGCTATAGAAAAAGGCTACTTATGTAAACAGGGAGCAAACTCCACCTCTATCTATCTATCTATCATCTATCTATCTATCTATCTATCTATCTATCTATCTATCTATCTATCTATCTATCTATCTATCTATCTATCTATCTATCTATCTATCTATCTATCCATCCATCCATCCATCCATCCATCCATCCATCCATCCATCTAATCTATTCATTATCTCTATCATCTAATTTATCTACTCTCTCGCTCATCTCTTATCTATCTATCTATCTATCTATCTATCTATCTATCTATCTATCTATCTATCTATCTATCTATATATATATATATATATATATATATATTCATTATCTATCTATCATCTAATCTATTCATATCTATCTATCTATCCCTCCATCCATCTAATCTATTCATTATCTCTATCAAGATAATATATATATATATATATATATATTCATTATCTATCTATCATCTAATCTATCTATCTATCATATCTATCTATCTATCTATTCATATCTATCTATCTATCTATCTATTCCATCCATCCATCCATCCATCCATAAAAGATTGGACAACCACTTGTCTGAAATGGAATGGGGTTTCCTGCTTGAGGAGAGGCTGGACTAGAGGACCTCCAAGGTCCCTTCCAACTGTTATTCTGACTTATGACCCTTTTTCACATGTAGGACCACTGCAGCGTCCCCACGGTCGCATGATCAAAATTCAGCGCTTTGGCACCTGACATGTACTTGCACTGTCCTGGGATCATGTGATCACAGTTTGTAATCTTCCCAGCCAGCACAAGCAAAGTCAATAGGGAAAGCCAAATTCGCTTCCCAATTGCACAATTCACTTAACAATTATAGTAACTCGTTTTATGGCAAAGAAGGTCCCAAAATGGGACACAACTCACTGAACAACTGCCTTGCTCAGCAACAGAAATTTTGGATTCAATTGTGGTCATAGGTTGAGGACTACCTGTTACTTTATTAGTGCCATATTCTACAAACACACAGACATACCCGCACAGAGTTTTCCTCTTTCTTTCTTTCTTTCTTTCTTTCTTTCTTTCTTTCTTTCTTTCTTTTTCTTTCTTTCTTTCTTTCTTTCTCTTTCTTTCTTTCTTTTTCTTTCATTCTTTTTCTTTCTTTCTCTTTCTTTCTTTTCTTTCATTTTCTCTTTCTTTGTCTTTCTTTTTTTCTTTCTTTTTTCCTTCCTCCCTTCCTTTCTTTCCTTCCTTCCTTCCCTCCTTTCTTTCCTTTCTTTTTCTTTTTCTCTTTCTTTCTCTTTTCTTTCCTTCCTCCCTTTCTTTCTTTCGTTCCTTCCTTCCTTTTCTTTCCTTTCTTCCTTCCCTCTTTTCTTTCTTTCCTTCTTTCTCTTTTTTTCTCTCTCTCTCTCTTTCTTTCTCCCTCCCTCCCTCCCTCTCTCTCTCTTTTCTTTCTTTCTGAAAACATACCTGGCCACACAACTCACTCATGGTGACTCCAGGAACCTCATTGCCTCACATGCTTTACATATCATGAAACAATTCTTTAGTTGTGGGGAAAAAAATCACTTACTTTCAGTTTGGAGGGTATTAACGACATCGTCCAGAATGCAGTCGGGAGAAAAACCAGGAGTTCTGGATAGTAGGCCCAGCAAGGAAGCAATTTTCAGTCTGACAGAGGGATCATTTTCCTGGGTGATAAGAGAAGGGTGTCAAAATATCCTCTTGCCTGCCACCTTCCCAGCTGGCTCTGTTGCATGATAAACCAGGTGTGCACTTCACTAAACAACCACATAATTCACTTAACAACTGTGCCAAAAAAAGGTCATAAAATCGGGTATGGTCACACTTATCGATTGTACAGCTTGATAATCACCACGATGTAAAAAAGATGTTGAGACTCTAGAAAGAGGGCAGAGAAGAGCAATAAAGATGATCAGGGGACTGGAAGCTAAAACATATAAGGAATGGTTGCTGGAATTGGGTATGTCTCTAGTTTAATGAAGAGAAGGACGAGGGGTGACATGATAGCAGTGTTCCAGTATCTCAGGGGCTGCCACAAAGCAGAGGGAGTCAAGCTATTTTCCAAGGTGCCTGAAGGCAGGACAAGAAGCAACGGATAGAAACTAATCAAGGAGAGAAGCAACCTAGAACTAAGGAGAAATTTCCTGACAATGAGAACAATTAACCAGTGGAACAACCTGCCTCCAGAAGCGGCGAATGCTCCAACACTGGAAGTTTTTAAGAAGAGACTGGACAGCCATTTGTCAGAAATGGTATAGGGTTTCCTGCCTGAGCAGGGGGTTGGACTAGATGACCTCCAAGGTCCCTTCCAACTTTACTATTATTATTATGACAAATTTTCCAGATATTTATTTTATTTTGTCAAATTTAGTCGCTGCCTATCTCGCCATGGGCTTCTTCTCGGCTGCTTACAATAATAAAAAGGAAGAAAATAAAAGGAGTGCAAACAGAAGTAAGCTAATAGAAAAATAAACAATAACAAAGCAATTGAGAATAATACAGGTAATCCTTAACTTACAACCGACTGTTCAGTGACTCTCCAAAGTGATGGCACTGAAAAGGACTTATGATCATTTTTCACATGACCGTCGCTGCACCCACATCATCACGTGATCAAAATTCAGATGCTTGACAACTGGTTCGTATTTATGACAGTTGCAGTGCCCCAGGGGGAGATCACGTGGTCCCCTTTTTCAGCCTCCTGACAAGCAAAGTTAACGGGAAAGCCAGAGATATATTTAACAACTACCGTACTTTACTAACTTAACTGCAGTGAGTCTCTTAACAACTGCGCCAACGAAGGTCGTAAAATGAGGCAAAATTCACTGAACAATGGTCTCACTTTCCAACAGAAACCTTGGGCTCCATTGTGGTGATAAGTCGAGGACTACCTGTCCATCAATATGATAAGCAAAAGGATAAAAGGATAAAAGGATGGACGGATGGATAGCAGAGAGCAAGGGGGAACGCAGGTGGAATGTGCCATTAATCCCAGTTTCCACTGTGGTCATAAATCAAGGATTACCTGTAAATCTCAAACATGGTTTCAGAACAGAATTGAGCTGGAAGGGACCTTGGAGGTCTTCTAGTCCAGCCCCCTGCTCAAGCAGGAGAACCTACAGTCCTATACCATCTCAGACAAGTGACTGTCTAGCCTCTTCTTAATCTCCAGTGATGGAGCGCCCACGATTTCTGGTGGCAAGCTGTTCCACTGGTTGATTGTCCTCACTGACAGGAAGTTTCTCCTTAATTCCAGTTTGCTTTTCTCTTTGGTCAGTTTCCAATCATTGTTTCTTGTCCTGCCCTCTGGTGCTTTGGAGAATAATCTGACCCCCTCTTCTTGGTGGCAGCCCCTCAGATACCGGAACACTATCATGTCGCCCCTATTTCTTCTTTTCTTTAGACTAGCCCAGGGGTAGGCAACCTTGGCTCTTTTATGACTCCTGGACTTCAACTCCCAGAATTCCTGAGCCAGCATGGCTCAGCTTGGAAACCTCTCCTTTTCCCCTCAGCATGGCTGGCTCAGGAATTCTGGGAGTTGAAGTCCACGAGTCATAAAAGAGCCAAAGTTGCCTACCCCTGGACTAGCTAAACCCAAGTCCCGCAGCCGTTCTTCGTATGTTTTAGTCTCCAGGCCTTTGATCATTTTAGTTGCTCTTCTCTGAACTTTTTCCAAACTCTCAACATCTTTTTTGTGATATGGTGACCAAAATTGGCTGAGGTATTCCAGGTGTGATCTTACTAGGGTTTTATAAAGCGGTACTAATACCTCGTGTGATCTTGATTCTATGCCTCCGTTTATACAACCCAGGATTGTGTTAGCTTTTTTGACTGCTGCTGCACACTGCTGGCTCATAGTCAAGTTTCTCCCCCCACAGAATTGGCCTACCTTGTAATAATGTTCCAGCAAGATTCGCACGACGCCCTCCACGCTTTCAGCTTCTACAGGTTTTCGAGCGAACTGAAGAAGATACTGCAACGCATCAGCGGGCGATGTGGCCTTACAAAGATCTACATGAAGGGCGGCGGATTTGCTGGGCTTGGTTAGCCGGAGTTTTTTGGCCGAAATTTCTTCATGCTGCTGTTGCTGAAATATTAAGGTAGAGTTTACATTACGGTCAATTTTTTTGTTCTGTTTGTAATGGACTTTAGATCTTTTTATTTTATTATTATACTACCATAACAACCCTCGGTATTACAGATAGACCTCAACTTACAACCGTTCGTATAGTGACCGTTCAAAATTAC
>NW_015392916.1:0-2939 GCF_001527695.2 Protobothrops mucrosquamatus
GCAGCCTAGGACTTCATTAGATATGTATTGGGGAAAGGTAGTCCTTCAAATAATCTGGTTTTAAGTCACGTAGCGCTTTAAAAGTGACAACCAGCACCTTGAATTGGATCCAGACACAAATCGGCAGCCAATATAGCTCCTGGATTAAACAATAAGCATTAAAAAAAAGGAGACGCCATGTTGTCCATGCTAGTGATGGGATCAAAATGGCGGAAGGAGCTTTGTCATGGAATGCCCATCCCTTCGGAATACGTATGTGACATCAACATGGGTACAAAATGAGCAAGGGTTGCATCACCCTTCTCCATGCAAGATCTTCTTGATTTTGGGTGGCCACATAAAGCTGGTCCTTGATTTATATGACACGAGGACCCCAGCTTTTGCCTTGAGGGGAGGCGACCTCTAAAACACGGAGTGAAGCTTCACTTGTCCTAGTGGATGATTCCTTAGATATGAGCCAGCCCTGTGCTGCAGCTGCCAAAAAAGACAACACAGTGCTAGGCTGCATTAACAGAAGGATAGAATCAAGATCATGTGAACTGTTAGTACCGCTTTACAAGGCCTTGGTAAGGCCACACTTCGTTGCTCTTCTCTGTACTCTTTCTAGAGTCTCAACATCTTTTTTACAACGTGGTGACCAAAACTGGATGCAATATTCCAAGTGTGGATCTTGGAGTCCTAGTGGACGATCCCTTAAATAGGAGCCAGCCATGTGCTGCAGCTGCCACAAAAGCCAACACAGTGCTAGGCTGCATCAATGGAGGGATAGGATCAAGATCACGTGAAGCATTAATACAAGGCCTTGGTAAGGCCACACTTCGAATACTGCATCCAGTTTTGGTCACCACGATGTAAAAAAGATGTTGAGACTCTAGAAAGAGTGCAGAGAAAAGCAGCAAAGATGATCAGGGGACTGGAGGCTAAAACATATAAGGAAAGGTTGCTAGAATTGGGGATGTCTAGTTTAATGAAGAGAAGGACGAGTGGGGACATGATAGCAGTATTCCAATATCTCAGGGGCTGCCACAAAGAAGAGGGAGTCAAGCTATTTTCCAAAGCGCCTGAAGGCAGGACAAGAAACAACGGATGGAAACTAATCAAGGAGAGGAGCAACCTAGAACTAAAGAGAAACTTCCTGACAGTGAGAACAATTAACCAGTGGAACAACCTGCCTCCAGAAGCTGTGAATGCTCCAACACTGGAAGTTTTTAAGAAGAGACTGGACAGCCATTTATCTGAAATGGCATAGGGTTTCCTGCCTGAGCAGGGGGTTGGACTAGATAACCTCCAAGGTCCCTTCCAACTTTATTATTATTTTTATTATTATTATTGAGGTTCATCACACAGTCAGCCAGATGTTCAGACTGGATTTGGCATTTTGTCTACCTATCGAGTCCTCACCAAGGACCTGGGATAGGTAGATGTGGATGTTTGATGATATATTACAGATATTGTTGCAGAATGGAAGCAGTTCCTAGTAAGGCCGCCTTTTGCTATTGACTAATGGCGAATTTGTCAATGCCAGTGGCGTTCAAGTGGTGCTCCAGTTGTTTTGGGATTGCACCCAAGGTACCTATTACTATTGGTACTATTTGGGATTGCACCCAAGGCACCTATTACTATTGGTTGGGTGCAATTATTATTATTATTATTATTATTATTATTATTATTATTATTATTATTATTATTATTATTATTGTTGTTGTTGTTGTTGTTGTTGTTGTTGTTGTTGTTGTTGTTAGTCAGATGTCGCAATGGTGGAAAGATCTCTTCATCTGCCACGCCGTTAATGTCTCAAAGAGAATTTCAAACATGGCAGCAAAGAGAGGGAGATAGTTATTGACTGATAGCCTTTCAGATGAAAAGAATGAAAGGTGTTCTTTCTGAGGCATAAATAGGAGATATCAAAAGAGCTTGGTATATTTCCTCCCTGAAAGAAATAAATATAATTTACTCCCCAAATCAAATGACCGGTGTGTTTCTGCGGGGGTGAGATGTGGAACGAAGAAGAAAAAAAAAAGAGTTTTTTCCCCCCCACCACGGTTATTACAAATGGACATGGTTCCTGGCTAAAACATATGAAGAATGGTTGCAGGAATTGGGTATCTCTAGTTAATGAAAAGAAGGACCAGGGGTGACATGACAGCAGTCTTTCAATATTTGAGGTGCTGCCACAAAGAAGAGGGGGGGGGGGTTTCAACCTATTCTCCAAAGCACCTGAAAGGCAGAACAAAAAGCAATGGATGGAAGCTAATTCAGGACAGAAGCAACTTAGAACGAAGGAGAAATTTTCTGACAGTTAGAACAATTAATCCATGGGACAGTTTGCCTCAAGATGTTGTGGGTGCTCCAACACTGGAGGTTTTAAAAAAGAGATTAGACAGCCATTTGTCTGAAATGATATAGGGTCTCCTGCCTGAGCCAGGGGTTGGACTAGAAGACCTCCCGGGTCCCTTCCAACTCTGTTATTCTGTTCTGTTCTATTCTCAGCCAGGGGTGGGCAACCTTGGCTCTTTTATGACTCATGGACTTCAACTCCCAGAATTCCTGAGCCAGCCATGCTAAGGGGAAAAAGAGAGGTTTCCAAGCTGAGCCATGCTGGCTCAGGAATTCTGGGAGTTGAAGTCCATGAGTCAAAGTGGCCTCGGCCTAGGCCAGAGGAAGGCAATCTTGGCTCTTTTATGACTCATGGACTTCAACTCCCAGAATTCCTGAGCCAGCCATGCTGAGGAAAAAGGGAGAGGTTTCCAAGCTGAGCCAAGCTGGCTCAGGAATTCTGGGAGTTGAAGTCCACAAGTCATAAAGCGGCCTAGGCCTAGGCCAGAGGTAGGCAACTTTGGCTCTTTTATGACTTGTGGACTTCAACTCCCAGAATTCCTCAGCCAGTCATGCTGAGGGGAAAGGGAGAGGTTTCCAAGCTGAGCCATGCTGGCTCAGGA
>NW_015392916.1:5417-6925 GCF_001527695.2 Protobothrops mucrosquamatus
CTCACAAGCAGGAAAAGGAGAGCGGAAAAGATTAGTGTATAACCATTAATGGGGGGGGGAGGAGTAAATTCTTTGAGAAGAGGATAAGCTAGGTAATGCTGCAGCCAAGCCACGATGGGGGATATCAAAGGGTTTGTTGTGAACACATTACGATCCCAGCTCACGGCGTTCCTTGTTTTCATGGTTAAAGAAAATGGGGCCACCATAAACAGAAACATAACAAGGCAGGACAAGAAGCAACGGACGGAAACTAACCAAGGAGAGAAGCAACCTAGAACTAAGGAGAAATTTCCTGACAGTGAGAACAATTAACCAGTGGAACTGCCTGCCTCCAGAAGTTGTGAGTGCTCCATCGCTGGAAGGTTTTCAAGAAGAGACTGGACAGCCATTTGTCTGAAAGGGTTTCGGGTCTCCTGCCTGAGTAGGGGGCTGGACTAGATGACCTCCAGGGTCCCTTCCAACTCTGGTATTCTATTCTGTTCTGTTCAGATGGCTGACAAACTGTCTTCCTATATTAAGGGATTCACAGAGAGGAGGGTGGGGCAAGCTGTTCTCACCTGAAGGCAGGAGAAGAAGCAACGGATGGAAACTAACCAAGGAGAGAAGCAACCTAGAACTAAGGAGAAATTTCCTGACAGAGAGAACAATTAACCAGTGGAACTGCCTGCCTCCAGAAGTTGTGGGTGCTCCACCACAGCCATGTGTCTCAAAAATGGTATAGGGTCTCCTGCTTGAGCAGGGGGCTGGACTAGAAGACTAGCTCAGAGAGCACCAAACATCTCACAATCCTCCTCCTCCTCCCCCTTTCCACAATCCCCACTCCCTTCTAGCACTGATGATGTTACCTAGTTGGGTCATGAAACGTCTGCAAGAAAACCCCCAAGCTCCATCCATGTCCCCACGGCATCTGGAGTTATTGGGACGATCATGGGATCTGGGAATCCCGGGAAGAGCGAGCTATCTGGAATTATTTCCATCCCCTTCATTCAGGGGGCTGCCAAACTTTAACTTTTTGCACATTTCTCTCCCCTCCCCCTACTGCACTCAGTTGAATCCAGCCCATTTGCAAAGTCTCTGGGTTATTCCCCAGCAACTCTAAGCAGGCCGAATTCAGTTCCGCTCCATTCAATTTTTTAACAGCTAAGTCTACTGACAGGCAGACCAATGAGCAGACCTAATTTCTTTCTAATACTCCATTAGGTTGGAGAAAATAGAAACCAAAGAGAAAGACGAGGTCCAATTAAGGAGCCAAGCCCTTCTTTCTTTCTTTCTTTCTTTCTTTCTTTCTTTCTTTCTTTCTTTCTTTCTTTCTTTCTTTCTTTCTTTCTTTCTTTCTTTCTTTCTTTTCTTTCTCTCTCTCTCTCTCTTTCTTTCTTTTCTTCCTTCCTTCCCCACCCCTCTCCTTCCCTCCCTCCCTCTCTCCCTCTCCCTTCCTTCCTTTATTTCCTTCCTTCCTTACTATTCCATCCATCATAACCATCCATCCATCCACTGTCTTCCTTCCTTCC
>NW_015392916.1:7531-12217 GCF_001527695.2 Protobothrops mucrosquamatus
TTCCTTCCTTCCTTCCTTCCTTCCTTCCTTCCTTCCTTCCTTCCTTCCTTCCTTCCTTCCCCACCCCTCTCTCCCTCCCTCCCTTCCTCAGCCACACGGTTGCTACCTGGTTAAAAAAAAACACAGGCAAACGTGGAAATAACCCAAGTAAGGAGAGCCCCCCTAGGCGATTTAGCGTAGTCTTTATACACTTGTGAAAAGCAAAGGCACCCCATCATCAACAAGCCCTAGGCAGCCATCACTAAATTTTTCACACACCCCTTGGTCGGGCAGAGCTTTCCCAGATGGCACGCTCCTTATAAAATATTGCAGCCCCTTCCTCTCTGTCTCCCAGGGATCATCCGGCCGCGGAATATGCAAAACTCTCAGCTAATTTTTCTACAGCAAGAAAACGGAGTCCGCCTTGAATTTAAAATTGAACTCGGTCAGGGTGGTGGGTGCTCCCTGAAGCATGGGATGGTTCCTGGAATATGCCAGGCAGGATAAGCTCTGCAAGAAAGATTAGGTAAGAGAAGAAATATTCAGATTTATCCTCCAAAAGGTGACTTTTAAAGGCCCCACTGTGGCCAAAACAGTTTATGTGATGTAGTAATGAAGGTACCCATGGAAGAGAATGTTTGTGGGTCAGGACCGAACTGTGGGGTCCTGGGTGCTCTCTCAGCTAGGTTGTTTCCTTGCAGACATTTCATTACCCAACAACAACAACAACAACAACAACAACAACAACAACAACAACAATAATAATAATAATAATAATAATAATAATAATAATAATAATAATAATAATAATAATAATAATAAAGTTGGAAGGGACCTTGGAGGTCATCTAGTCCAACCCCCTGCTCTGGCAGGAAACTCTACACCATTTCAGACAAGTGGCTGTCCAGTCTCTTCTTAAAAACTTCCCGTGTTGGAGCATTCACCGCTTCTGGAGGCAGGTTGTTCCACTGGTTAATTGTTCTCACTGTCAGGAAGTTTCTCCTTAGTTCTTGGTTGCTTCTCTCCTTGATCAGTTTCCATCCGTTGCTTCTTGTCCTGCCTTCAGGCGCTTTGGAGAACAGCTTGACTCCCTCTTCTTTGGGGCAGCCCCTGAGATACTGGAAGACTATCATGTCCCCCCTCGTCCTTCTCTTCATTAAACTAGACATACCCAATTCCAGCAACCGTTCCTTATATGTTTTAGCCTCCAGTCCCCTGATCATCTTTGCTGCTCTTCTCTGCACTCTTTCTAGAGTCTCAACATCTTTTTTACATCGTGATGACCAAAACTGGATGCAGTATTCCAAGTGTGGCCTTACTAAGTCATTGTAAAGTGGTATTAACACTTCACGTGATCTTGGACTAGAAGACCAAGGGGTTGGACTAGAAGACCTCCAAGGTCCCTTCCAGCTCTATTCTGTTCTGTCCTGTTCCGTTCTTTCTATTATTTCCATTCCATCCCATTCCATATTTTCTATTCTATTCCATTTCATATTTTCTATCCTATCCTATCCTATTCTATCCTATAATAATAATAATAATAATAATAATAATAATAATAATAATAATAATAATAATAATAATAATAATAATAATAATAATAATAATAATAATAATAATAATAATAATAATAATAAAGTTGGAAGGGACCTTGGAGGTCATCTAGTCCAACTCTTAAAAACTTCCAGTGTTGGAGCATTCACCGCTTCTGGAGGCAGGTTGTTCCACTGGTTAATTGTTCTAACTGTCAGGAAGTTTCTCCTTAGTTCTAGTTTGGTTTTCTCCTTGATTAATTTCCATCTGCTGCTTCTTGTCCTGCCTTCAGGCGCCTTGGAGAATAGCTTGACTCCCTCTTCTTTGTGGCAGCCCCTGAGATACTGGAAGACTGCTATCATGTCCCCCCTCGTCCTTCTCTTCGTTAAACTAGACATACCCAATTCCAGCAACCGTTCCACAAACATCAGTGGCCACAAACATCAGCTTTGTCCAAGAATGGACTTCTTTTCCAAATTGTCCCTTTTAGAAGTCTGGGCCTCACTTTTTAATCTAGATCTTTGGTCTACCACCAATGGTCCTATAGGTTGTCCTCAACATACAACCACAATTGGCACTGAATCTTCTGCCACTAAGTGAAACAGCGGTCCTGTGAATTGTGACCAATCTTACAACATTTTTTTTAAATAGGGTTGAAAGGGACCTTGGAGGTCTTCTAGTCCAACCTCCTGCTCAGGCAGGAGACCCTCTGCTATTCCAGGCAAGTAGCTGTCCACTTGAATATCTCTAGTGATGGAGCACCTGTATCCTCTGGTGGCAAGCAGTTCCACTGGTTAATTGTTCTCACTGTCAGGAAATTTCTCCTTAATTCCAGGTTGTTTCTCTCCTCGATTAGTTTCCATCCACCGCTTCTTGTCCTGTAATGTCCTTTGTGGTGACGTCATTACACGAAAGAGGCAAATTGCAACGTTTACATAATTTCCCCTTCCTGGACACTCATGATTTTATGATGCAAATATGGCGAGAATTTTGTGTCCGGCAGTTGATGTCTGTTGCATCAAAATCTACAAAATTAAGGTTTCGTTACATTAAGGAAACAGAGGACTTCACAAATGATGGCAGGCAGAGAAGTGTTTTGGGAAGAAGTCAGTAGAAATACAAATAAATTTTTTTACAGTACCAATGCATGAGAGCTAGTTTGGTCTTGTAGTTACGGTGCTGGCCTAGAAACCAGGAGGTGGTGAGTTCTAATCCTACCTTAGGCCTGAAAGCTGACTGGCTGACTTTGGGCCAATCACTAGGAGACGCTGAGTTCTAGTCCCACCTTAGGCATGAGAGCCGGCTGGGGTGACTTTGGGCCAATCGTTAGGAGACGCTGAATTCTAGTCCCGCCTTAGGCATGAAAGCTGACAGGGTGACTTTGGGCCCATCGTTAGGAGACACTGAGTTCTAGTTCCGTCAACACTGGAAGTTTTTAAGAAGAGACTGGACAGCCATTTGTCCGAAATGGTATTATTATGATGATGATGATGATGATGATGATGATGATGATGATGATGATGATGATGATGATGATGATGATGAAAGTCCCCTGGGCAACTTTGGACCAATCACCAGGAGGCTGTGAGTTCTAGTCCCGCCTTAGGCATGAAAGCTGACAGGGTGACTTTGGACCAATCGCCAGGAGGCTGTGAGTTCTAGTCCCGCCTTAGGCATGAAAGCTGACAGGGTGACTTTGGACCAATCGCCAGGAGGTTGTGAGTTCTAGTCCCGCCTTAGGCATGAAAGCTGACAGGGTGACTTTGGACCAATCACCAGGAGGCTGTGAGTTCTAGTCCCGCCTTAGGCATGAAAGCTGACAGGGTGACTTTGGACCAATTACCCGGAGGTTGTGAGTTCTAGTCCTGCTTTAGGTATGAAAACCCGCTGGGTGACTTTGGGCCTGCCCCTCTCTCAGCCCACCCCACAGGGCTATTGTTGTGGGAAACATGGGAAGAGGGGAGGCATATTAGGGTGTTTTTTTCCCCCCCACCGCCTTGAGTTATTTATAAAAATAATGAAGGCAGGAAATAAATGCATCCACACAATGCAAAAACGGCTCTGCCCACCCCTTCTCTTAAGAGAAACGGGCCTTAATGTGTTTTTTTCCTCATCTAAATGGATGGGAGATCAAGCTTAGCTTCTGCTAAAATAGGTTTTTCATACCTTGGATCTAATTTTTCAGGACTAATCTTCCAGCCACCGGATTCCAAGACTGAAATAGAATGCAGTTTAATTTTTTGGGCTTCATAATAGCACTTCTAACTTGCACTGGGAGAGGACTTAATTGCCTTTTCTTCAAAAAGAGATGCCTTCAAAAAGAGAATGTATGGTTTTAGAGAGTCCTCTACGTCAGGGGAATGTATTGCCGGTGGGGATGGTTAATTTATTTAATTTTTTTTTTCCAAATGCACAAGCTGAAATTCTTTTGCGGCATGATGTAGCATTGTCTCTGCAGGCAATTTTGAGGAAGAATGTCATCCATCATCTGGAAAACCTGGAACGCGTATTGGCGTGACTCTCTTCGCTGAGTAGAGGCAGTAGCAGCAGTGAAGAAATTAGCAGGGTGTTAAACTCTGCGATGCAATTTCTCCGGTGTTTCCCCCTCCCTCACCTAGCAAAAAAGGTAAGTTTGTTGAAAATCTTATTTTTAACTGAACTGTGAGCATCCTAGACCAAGCCGAGTCCCAAACCACCAGAAAGTTGGCTCTCAGACCAATCGGCCATCAACGGGCACATAGAGATAAACAACGTCTACACACCATTCCGAAGAGACAACCCAAATGCTAAAAAGGAAACAAAAACTCCAAAACCCTTCCTCACCAGCAATCGACATCCATATGAGCAGAGACGAACATCAAGGTTAACACTAGAACAACGATCAAGAAGTAAACAACACCCCAACCGAGGTACTAGCAACTCAGACAAAAAAAAAAACCTAACAGTAAACAACTGCCTAATCAAGGAACCAACAAGAACACTCCCACTAACACCGACAGGGCAGGACACTAATATGTAAAAAGAGAGGAAACCCCACTCCTTTCTAGCACTGATGCTGTTACCTATTTGGGTAATGAAACATCCGCAAGAAAACAGCCAAGCTCAGAGAGCACAAAAGACTTCACAGTCTTCCTCCTCCTCCTCCTCCTCCTCCTCCTCCTCCTCCTCCTCCTC
>NW_015392916.1:15001-16373 GCF_001527695.2 Protobothrops mucrosquamatus
CCACTCCACTCCTCTACTCTACTCTACTCTACTCCACTCCACTCCACTCCACTCCACTCCACTCCACTCCACTCCATTCTTATTCATTATTTCCTATTCTAATTATTTCTTATTCTTAATTCTATCCACTCCACTCCACTCCACTCCACTCCATTCCACTCTACTCTACTCTACTCTACTCTACTCTACTCTACTCTACTCTACTCTACTCCACTCCACTCCACTCCACTCCACTCCACTCCTCTCCACTCCACTCCATTCTTATTCATTATTTCCTATTCTAATTATTTCTTATTCTTAATTCTATCCACTCCACTCCACTCCACTCCTCTACTCTACTCTACTCTACTCTACTCTACTCTACTCTACTCTACTCTACTCTACTCTACTCTACTCTACTCTTATTCATTATTTCCTATTCTAATTATTTATTCTTACTTTTATCCACTCCACTCCATTCCATTCTATTTATTCATAATTTCCTATTCTAATTATTTCTTATTCTTAATTCTCTCCACTCTACCCTACTCTACTGAGGGACCTTGGAGGTCTTCTAGTCCAGCCCCTTGCTCAAGCAGGAGACCCTATACCAGTGATGGCGAAGCTTTTAGAGACCGAGTGCCCCAAAACCGCCTCCCCCACCCCCGTCCCTGCTCCACGCTGCCCGCTGGGCCACCCACCACCTCCACGGCACACCACAGATCGTCCAGGTAGCCCAGCAGCGCCATGGCGGCCACGCCCTCCACCCGTGTGCCCCGCAGCATCATCTGCGCGTGACGGGGTGCAAGGGTGGAGTCTTGTCCCCGCTGCCCGGCTACCATGTCCTTGGCTGCGCTGCTTCGTGTGGACCACGCCCGGGGGCGACTCTCCTTTGGGGGGCGCTGCTGGTGAGGAGGGGGCCGTGGGAGGAGGTGGGGCTGGGGCAACGGTGCATGTGCCCACAGAGAGGGCTCCGAGTGCCGCCTCTGGCACGCGTGTTATAGGTTCTCCACCACTGCCCTATACCATTTCAGGCAAGTGACTGTCCAGTCTCTTCTTAAAAACCTCCCGTGATTATTCGACTCCTGTCATACTCAGGACTCAGCAAGGAGGAGGAGAAGATATCTTACTACATCTTCATTACCTGTGATTGATTATGCGTCATCGAGTCGTTTTTCGACTCCTAGCAACCATGCAGATAGATTTTGTCCATAATGACCTATCGGCAGCCTGTCTTTTAAATCTCCTAAATGTGCACTTAAGTATGCCTCACTGTAACTCGTAAATGGTGACGGTGTCGCCCGGGGGTAAAGCTGACCTTCACAATTTTTGTTATATTTTTATTTTTATTTTTTACAATTCCCTTATCCACCTGTTTTCACCGAACTGAGGG
>NW_015392917.1:0-12471 GCF_001527695.2 Protobothrops mucrosquamatus
CTGCCCAGAGGCATACTTGGAAATGAAATCGATAGCTAGCAGATTTGGCTCTGCTTCACAGCAAGCCAAGTCCTCGTTTGTTTCCTAATTTAAGAAAATTAAGCCCAGTGAGATGACGGATTTGGCAGACACCAAGGAAGGATCTATAGACACCCTTGCCAGGACCTTCCTTTGGGTCCACTTCTGGTTTGTCTGCTTGTCTCCATCACTTTCCAACTCATCTCTTTCATCCCCTGGAGCACCTTTGTTCCTTAGCAACTTTAAGCTGTGTAGACTTCAGTTCCCAGAATTCAGCATACTCGCTGGGGAATCCTGGGAGTTGAAATCCACACAGTTTTAAGTTGCCAAAGTTGAGGGACATTGCCCTGGAGATTCCCTCAATCTGTCCATGATTTTGCTCAGTCCCTTGACTGTCCCTTTGGCTGATCCCAAGATGGTAAGGTATCTACCGTGGTCCTCATTGCTTGGAAGAGATATCCAATTAAAAGCAATAAGAATGGAGTCCCAGGGTTTTTTCTTCTTCTCCTGGTATGAGGAAAGATTGGCGAGGGCTAGAAGGATTTCTTGATTGACCTCCAATATGACACAGAGAAATCCAGAAGATACTTGATTTGAACTTAATCCATCTTTAGCTTCCCAATTTGAAGGAAGACACCAACTCTAGTGTGTTTTCGGTGGTTCGGTGTTTAGTGCTGGGGGACCACTTCAATGCATCATTTCTTTCTCCAAGTTGTGTTTTATGCCAGCCTGGATTTTAACAATCTGCTTCTCTTCCCACTACCCATGGCTGGCTCAGGAATTCTGGAAATTGAAGTCCACGAGTCATAAAAGAGTCAAGGTTGCCTACCCCTGCACTAGTTAATTGTGCTCACTGTCAGGAAGTTTTTCCTTAATTCCAGGTTGCTTCTCTCCTTGATCAGTTTCCAACCATTGTTTCTCCTCCTTCCCTCTGGTGCTCTGGTGAACAACTTGACTCCCTCTTCTTTGTGGCAGGCCCTCAAATACTTGAACACTGCTATCATGTCTCCCCTATTTCTTCTTTTCTTTAGACTAGCCAAACCCAAGTCCCGCAGCCGTTCTTGGTCTCCAGGCCTTTGATATGACACCACCTATCTCCTGTTTAGAACACAGTCCTTTCAGCAGTTCCAAGAAGGTGCCACACTCATTTGCACTCTGATTCAGGTGTCCCTGAGGGCACAGATAACCCTCCAAGGGGCCTCAACGACTCTCAGAAAGAGTACTAATCACCAGATGACTGCAAAGAATATAAGTCCTTCCATCCTCCACCATTCAGTCAGAACCGAAGAAGCTTCTTGGATGAGAAATGAAATGTCTTCCAGGAAAAAACAAGGAAGTCCAGTTGCCTTTTGGAAAAAAAGCACCTTTGGGATTCCAGACAGAAGGAGGAATCATGGTTAGCCAAGGGCCTGGCAGTCTTCAAGCCACGATTCCTCCCCTTCTTTGCCTCTGTTGTGTCGGTGCGGCATCTCCAAGAGAAAGCAAGACGGGGGGGGGGGGGACGACATTCTGGATGTGTCAGCTCACTGTCGGCTGGAGCCAAGCTTCTGAAGTGATGCCATTGGCAACAGGGACCACGTGGGCCTGCCAGAAAAGCTCCAAGAGAGAAGGAAAAATTCTGCAACTCCCACCAGGGTGAGAAGGTGGCGGAAGGAAGAAAAGGAAGCTGTGTTCAAAACAAAGTCCCATTCATCGGCGGGTGAAAAGCTCATTTCCAAGTGCCTACAGTTGCCAAGCAGCTTCCATTTAAAACTCCGTATGGTTGGATGCGGGCTTTTTGTGCAGAGGGAAAGAAAAGAAGAGCTGGGGGTGGGAAGGGTGGGGTGGGGTGGGAGGACTCGCTCAAGATGATGCCCATTGTGCCCGGGCCGTTGTTTGAGGAGAGCGTGGGTGGGTGAGGAAGTGCACGGGGAAGGAAATGCATTCGCTGACATGGGAGGAGGAGGAGAAGAGAGAAGATGTTAAAGAGGGACAGGAGGAAGACGGTGCTTTCATGAGGCAGATGCTGTGTCAGCCATGTCCCAGAGGAATTAACACAGCCCCAAGTGCCAGCAGGACATGCGTGCCAATGACCGGGTCACCATTTATCTCCTCCCAGCCTTACAAAAGAAACCAACATCTCTTTTCTCTCTCTCTCTCTCTCTCTCTCTCTCTCCTATCTATCTATCTATCTATCTATCTATCTATCTATCTATCTATCTATCTATCTATCTATCTATCTATCTATCTATCTATCTATCTATCCATCCATCCATCCATCCATCCAGTGGTGGGATTCAAATATGTGAACAACCGGTTCTCTGTGTGGATGCCACTTCCGGAAGTCCATTCTGGGCCTGGACAACAAAAAATTAGCTACTGGTTCTGCCGAAGTGGTGTGAACTGGTTGAATCCCACCTATCTATCTATCTATCTATCTATCTATCTATCTATCTATCTATCTATCTATCTATCTATCTATCTATCTATCTATCTATCTATCTATCTATCTATCTATCTGTCTATCTGTCTATCTGTCTATCTGTCTATCTTTCTATCTATCTATCTATCTATCTATCTATCTATCTATCTATCTATCTATCTATCTATCTCTATCTATGTCTATTTACCTACCTTTCTATCATCTGTCTTGTCTATCTTTCTATCTTCTCCAGAAGCGCTGAATGCTCCAACACTGGAAGTTTTTAAGAAGAGACTGGACAGCCATTTGTCCAAAATAGTATAGGGTTTTCTGCCTGAGCAGGGGGTTGGACTAGATGACCTCCAAGGTCCTTTCCAACTTTATTATTATTGTTGTTATTGTTGTTGTTATTGTTATTATTATCTATCATTTATCTTTCTAGCAATCATCTCTCTCTCACACACACACACAAACAAAGATCTTTCACTTATCTATCATTGTTTTGTCTATTTATAAATCATCTGTCTTGTCTATTTATCTATCATCTTTCTGTCTTTCTAGCTTCCTTTTTAACATCTTTCTTTCTGTCATCCCTCTTATTTATCTCAATCTATCTCTCCATATCTCTCATCTCTGTTATCTATCTACTATCTCTATCTGTCTATCATCTATCTATCATCTGACTATCATCCCTCTGTCTCTGCCTCTGTCTTTGTCTATCATCTGTCTATCATCTGTCTCTCTGTCTATCTAATTGATCAATAATCTATCGTATCTTGTCTATTTTCTTTCTTTTCCATCCTTCCTTCCTTCCATCTCCATACCTACCTACCAACAGCTACCTACTTATCTATCATCTATCCTCTCCCTATTTAGGGTCTGATTAAGGTTAGCTCCCTCAAAGACTGTTCTGCAGCATCTTAGTTCGTCTTCTCATTATTTACCCCGTTTCCAGCCGCCATCCTAAAGGGCTATAAAAATTCTGCGCAGACAACAGGTAATTCATCTGGGTCCTGGATGATCACAACAAACAGATTTACAGGTAGTTCCAAACCACCTCAAGTCTCTTTTCTGCTAAACTAATCACCTCTTTTCCTCCTTCGTACACCTTCTCAGAGGCGCGCAGGCTGCAAAACCAATTTCCCCAAGTGTTCGCTCAACACCAAGTTTAATTGCCATCTTCTATTTCCATGGCCATTAAGCACAGGCCAGGGAGGGTTATTTGTCTGGATTCAATCTCCCCAAACCAAGTGGGCCTCTTCTTGAAAAAAAAAGCCAATTCAGCTGATTCCTCCAGCAATATTGTTGATAAGCCATTGTGTAACTACAACAATGGGAATCAACTCCAACCACACAGCCCCGTTTCGCTCATTATGGTAAATTGTGTTAGGAAGCCACGTTGGTGAACTCTCCGCAACAGGGGTGAGAGTGTATCTCAGGGAAGGAGAGGAAGAATTAATTAGGATGAACCCAACAAAAGGAGCTGATTGGGAGTTTTGCGCACACACAAAAAAAGGAATTGTAGGTTTCAAGACCCGTTCCTTTAAAATTCAAACCATTTATTATTATGAGAAACTCGGAGTGATGGTTTCCTTCCAGTCCGTGTTGCTTTCACCTCTTGGAATTTTATTTTATTTATTATTCATGATGACCCTTGTCACTCAGGGATAGAATAACAGAATAACAAAGTTGGAAGGACCTTGGAGGTCTTCTAGTCCAACCCCCCCCCCCCCCACACTCAAGCAAGAAATCCTATACAGTTTCAGACAAATGGCTGTCCAATCTCGTCTTGAAAACCTCCAGTGATGGAGCACCCACAATTTATCATAATTTGTTACCTTACCCAGTTAATTATAGAACATAGAATAATAGGGTTAGAAGGGACCTTGGACTAGTCTAGTCTAGTCTAGTCTAGTCTAGTCTAGTCTGGAATGGAATGGAATGGAATGGAATGGAACGGAACGGAATGGAACGGAACGGAACGGAACGGAACGGAATAGAATAGGACCTTGGAGGTCTTCTAGTCCAGCCCCTCGCTCAAGCAGGAGAACCTATCTCAGACAAGTGACTGTCCAGTCTCTTCTTTAAAACCTCCACTGATGGAGTGCCCACGATTTCTGGAGGCAAGTTGTTCCACTGGTTAATTATCCTCACTGTTAGAATAGAATAGAGCTGGAAGGGATCTTGGAGATCTTCTAGTCCAGCCCCCCACTCAAGCTGGAGAACCTATACCATCTCAGACAAGTGACTGTCTAGCTTCTTAAAAACCTCCAGTGATGGAGCACCCACAATGTCTGAAGGCAAGCAGTTCCACTGGTTAATTGTCCCCCCTGTTAGGAACTTTCTCCTTTGGTCTGAAATGATATAGAGTTGAGCGGGGGGGGGGGGGTGTTCCTTGACGACTGGCTCAGAAGATACCAGACTGGTTTGGTTGTTAAAAAGTTACCCGTTGAGCATCAAAAAAAAAACACTGGGGTGGAACGTGTCCATCAAGTTGATCTCAGATCATTCTTTGGCCAGGAAAAAAAAATGGACATAAGTGAGAAGGAGATATTTACTTTTGATGCTTTTTCACTATTGACCTCTGGCCAGCCTATCACCCACAAACAATCTCCTTTCCCTCTAATTACTTGCATTTCGAATTTAATTGAGACAGCAACTTTGGCATAAATATTAATTAGGCACAAATGTATGCAGATAGGTCAGGGGGAGCCACTTCAAGTGGAAGAAAAGAAGATGTGATTCCTCCTTTTTCTTCCATTCTCCCATTAAATTCTCCCTCCCCCTTTCTCCGGCGTCTTCACTGCTTCCTGAGACCTAAAAACCCAGGTTTCGCATTCTCTTTCTCTCTCTTTTTTTTCAATCTTCTCCATGACATCTTCAGGCCACACTTGGAATACTGCATCCAGTTTTGGTCACCACGATGTAAAAAAGATGTTGAGACTCTAGAAAGAGTGCAGAGAAGAGCCACAAAGATGATCAGGGGACTGGAGGCTAAAGCATATAAGGAACGGTTGCTGGAATTGGGTATGTCTAGTTTAATGAAGAGAAGGATGAAGGGGGACATGATAACAGTGGTCCAGTATCTCAGGGGCTGCCACAAAGAAGAGGGAGTCAAGCTATTCTCCAAGGCGCCTGAAGGCAGGACAAGAAGCAACAGATGGAAACTAATCAAGGAGAGAAGCATCCTAGAACTAAGGAGAAACTTCCTGACAGTTAGAACAATTAACCAGTGGAACAACCTGCCTCCAGAAGTTGTGAATGCTCCAACACTGGAGTTTGTTAAGAAGAGACTGGACAGCCATTTGTCTGAAATGATATAGGGTTTCCTGCCTGAGCAGGGGGTTGGACTAGATGACCTCCAAGATCCCTTCCAACTTTATTATTATTATTATTATTATTATTATTATTATTATTATTATTATTATTATTATTATTATTATTATTATTATTATTATTAACTTCTTCAAAGGGTGATCTAATTCAGGGGAAATCCTACCAGAATTGAAATCTGTTGTTATTGTTGTTTATAGTCATAGAATCCTAGGGCTGGAAAGGACTGTGGGAAGAATCCAGAGAAAGAAATATTTTGGGAATTATTAAAAAGGCAGAATATATTTCCCCAAAGGAATAATGGAGAAGATTTTAAAAAAGATAGAAACCAGCCTCCAGATATCAGCTCCATCCCCTAGACAGAGGCCAGCTTTTAGAAATGCAAATTCAATAATCAATTCAGGAAGGTTGAGGCCAGGAAACTAGAAGCTATGAGATTAGGAAGACAAAGACCTCTAAAATCTACATACCCTACCCAAACTCTAAAAGACATGACCTTTGGGGACATAATAGGATTAACCCACCAATACCAAAAGTCATAGAATAGAATAGAATAGAATAGAATAGAATAGAATAGAATAGAATAGAATAGAATAGAATAGAATAGAAAATGGAATAGAATAGAATAGAATAGAATAGAATAGAATAGAATAGAATAGAATAGAATAGAATAGAAAATGGAATAGAATAGAATAGAATAGAATAGAATAGAATAGAATAGAATAGAATAGAATAGAATAGAATAGAATAGATATATATCAATACCACTCAGACTCAGGTCAAAGTACATGACACAGGAAATACAAAGCCTCAAACAGGAACAGGAAATAACCTCAAGAACCCCAGAAGGTATAAAAACCCACCACACCCTGCTACACGTGGTCAGTTTTCCAGAGCCATCTTTCTGTCTGGCTCTGCTCTTCAATAAACTATAGCTTTCTTTCTAAAGCAGTCTCCATTTTGTTTATTCCCAGCTTGGACTGGACCCTGATGAAGATTTTTCTTTCAACAGGACTTTGGAGTTCTTCTCATCCAAGATAGGAGTCCTTATAATCAATTGAAATATAATCAATTTCTTGTTAAGTCACTGAAGTCTGGATAATAGACCCAGGATGGAATTTTGAGCAATAGCACGAAGGAAGATGTTTACCATTTTAGTTCAACATATTCCTCACTTTTATTTTGAATCAAAGTTTGCTCTGGTTCTATCTATGATGTATCGAGAACCAAGTCCCCCAAAGAGTGGTGAGTCTTGACCTGACAAACACAACCTTTAATTTTTTTAAAATGTATTATTTACATTCCAAATGCCAAGGTTTTTGTAGACTCATATCTAGTTGAGATGTCATGGAATGATGGTTGAGAAGCCCTTTGTGTCACTCCCTCCTTGACATCAGATGCAACTATTGCTTAGCTACCCATCCACACAACACACTAAATCTGATGAACTTGTTGGCTTAGCTTAAAGGATGAATCTAGTCTTTCGATTCTTTATTGTTTGGTGTACTCTGTGAATCCCCCCCAAAATGTTTTAATTCAGTCCCAAATTTTGAGTGTTGTGGGAACAGTGCCAGCTGGCTCTCTTCTCAAAGCTAAGAGCCAATACTAGAAAAGTGTTGACTTATGAGACATTTCTCATCCTTTCAGCCAGTTCCAGTTTCTTATTCAAACCAGAGGCCAGATTAAACTACTGGTAGGTCACCATCATACAGAGAGAGAGAGAGAGAGAGAGAGAGAGAGAGAGAGAGAGAGAGAGAGAGAGAGACAGACAGACAGACAGACAGACAGACAGACAGACAGACAGACAGACAGACAGACCATCCTTGTCTGTCTTTTTTGCTCTCTGTACTCCAGTTTACTTGTCATGTTCTTCCCAGGCAGGACCTTGAGTAGGGGCTTGGACTAGAAGACTTCCAAGGTCCCTTCCATCTCTGTTATTCTACTATTCTATTACTCTGCTATCCCAATCTCCATTTTCAAGACCTTTACAAACCTAGTCCGCCTTAAATCTGGAATCATCTCCCTCCCTCCCTCCTTTTTGAAATTTCTTATCCTTGAAAAGGGGTACGAAGACCTTTTCCCTTAATTAGTGTGTCTGAGTCTGGTTGTCCCCCCCTTCTTATTTAACTGATTGATGCACATTAAGAACAAGTTTCTTTTAATTATGGGTCTAGCGACGTGTTCTTGGTGATATCATAGAGCATTGTTTTAAATAGTTGCATGTGGTTTCTTCTAGCTGTTAATATTTATTCCACTGAGGGATCCTTGGGACTCTCTGAGCTTGGTTGTTTTCTTGCAGACATTTCATTACCCAACTAGGTAACATAATCAGTGCTAGAAGGGAGTGGAATTTAGGAAGGAAGGAAGGAAGGAAGGAAGGAAGGAAGGAAGGAGGGAGGGAGGGAAGGAAGGAAGGACTATGGGGTCCTGGGTTTCTCTGAGCTTGGTTGTTTTCTTGCAGACATTTCATTACCCAACTAGGTAACATAATCAGTGCTAGAAGGGAGTGGAATTTAGGAAGGAAGGAAGGAAGGAAGGAAGGAAGGAAGGAAGGAAGGAAGGAAGGAAGGAAGGAAGGAAGGAAGGAAGGAAGGAAGGAAGGACTATGGGGTCCTGGGTTTCTCTGAGCTTGCTTGTTTTCTTGCAGACATTTCATTACCCAACTAGGTAACATCATCAGTGTTAGAAGGGAGTGTTTGCTCTTGTCTGGTCCTACCAGCACTGATGATGTTCTAATTTGGGTAATGAAACATCTGCAAGGAAACCCTCAAGCTCAGAGAGCACCAAGAACCCCACGGTCCTCCTCCTCCTCCTCCTCCTCCTCCTCCTCCTCCTCCTCTCTATAAAACCCACACTCTTCTAGCACTGATAATAACGGAGCTAGAAGAACCTTGGAGATCTTCTAGTCCAACCTTCAGAGAGGTTTTCTATTGAACAACCACAGCCAATATTTCTTTTTGATGGTATCACTCATCATGAGTTGTCATTCTGGGGCCATTGTCATTTGCTGCAGAAACCCACAAAAATTTGAAATGTTGTTTACTCTATGTACCACCCATCTCTACTTCAACATACTGATGTTACCTAGTTGGGCCCTGAAATGTCTGAGAGAAAACAATCAAGCTCAGAGAGCACCCGGGACCCCATAGTCCTTCCTTCCTTCCTTCCTTCCTTCCTTCCTTCCTTCCTTCCTTCCTTCCTTCTTTCCTTCCTTCCTCCCTTCCTCCCTTCCTCCCTCCCTCCCTCCCTCCCTCAATTCCACTCCCTTCTAGCACTGATGGTGTTACCTAGTTGGGTCCTGAAACATCTGAGAGAAAACCACCAAGCTCAGAGAGCACCAAGGACCCCATAGTCCTTCCTTCCTTCCTTCCTTCCTTCCTTCCTTCCTTCCTCCCTCCCTTCCTCCCTCCCTCCCTCAATTCTACTCCCTTCTAGCACTGATGGTGTTACCTAGTTGGGTCCTGAAACATCTGAGAGAAAACCACCAAGCTCAGAGAGCACCAAGGACCCCANGCAAGAAAACAAGCAAGTTCAGAGAGCACCCAGGACCCCATAGTCCTTCCTTCCTTCCTTCCTTCCTTCCTCCCTCCCTCCCTCCCTCCCTCCCTCCCTCCCTCAATTCTACCAAGCTCAGAGAGCACCAAGGACCCCCTCATTTCAACCCTGAGCTACCAAGATTCTCCTTCATCAGTATTTATTCACCGGGTCGTTAAGTTGTGAACTAATTTCATTGAACTGAATTTTATAATTGCTGTGTTTTTCTGCTTTGTACCAGACCTTGGTAAAGGCAGACAAATTATTGTTATTATTCCAGTTCAACTAATCAGGTGTCACAGCTGATGTTGGCTTGTTTTCTTCTTTGTGACTCAAGCTCTATTCAAGGTGACGTCTAATTATGTACAAGGTGTCACCCTTTGCAGTGGGCTGTCATGAGGGGTTTCACATTTGGATAATTCAATTTTTCGTCTTTCGCACATGGTGCCCCAATAAATATTAGCAGCACCATCATTACCTTCTAGTACATTTTTGCTCTTTTTGCAAAAAAATTTTTTTCAGCATTACTGTCTCTTGGAATAGCTACATTAATAAGCCGAACATGGTTGTTTTCAATCACAGTAATGGATGACATGTAATGTTTCAGCTCTTGATCGGCCTGAATGTTTAAATCCATAGTATTTTTGTTGTCCCTTCAATGACTTTATCTGTGATTTCATGGACCCAGTACTTATTGATTGTGACAGAATATTTTGATATTGTGACAGATTGATTGGGATAGAATCAAGATCAGGTGAAGTGTTAATACCACTTTACAAGGCCTTGGTAAGGCCACACTTGGAATACTGCATCCAGTTTTGGTCACCACAATGTAAAAAATATGCTGAGACTCTAGAAAGAGTGCAGAGAAGAGCAACAAAGATGATCAGGGGACTGGAGGCTAAAACATATAAGGAACGGTTGCTGGAATTGGGTATGTCCAGTTTAATGAAGAGAAGGACGAGGGGGGGACATGATAGCAGTGTTCCAATATCTCAGGGGCTGCCACAAAGAAGAGGGAGTCAAGTTATTCTCCAAAGCACTGGAAGGCTGTTGTATTTGAAAAGATTGGACAACCGTTTGTCTGAAAGGGTATAGGGTTTCCTGCTTGAGCAGGGGTTGGACTAGAAGATCTTCAAGGTCCCTTCCCACTCTATTATTCTATTCTATTCTATTCTATTCTATTCTACTCTACTCTACTCTACTCTACTCTACCCTACCCTACCCTACCCTACCCTACCCCACCCTACCCTACTCTACTCTACTCTACTCTACTCTACTCTATTCTATTTTCTATTAATCTGGGCTTTTTACATAAATGCCTGCATATGCCAGTATCTTCCCAATTCAATTGTGCTTTGTTTTGTAATCAGTCTGCATGATTTCAACATATCCAGTCAATACATGATCAACCGTTTCATCCTTATTGTGACACAATGAGTACTGACTCTATAAACTGGTCTATTACATTTTTGCTCTGATGACATTTGAGCATAATGCTTGTTCTTGAGCATCAAAAGACATTCCTCTCGTTTCCTTGTTTAGTAGATCATTCTAATGCTCTAATGTTTAAAAAAATGTTCATGGAGCACTTCAGATTGTCGTGTTGCTGTTTAGACAGTCTCTCAGATACTTCTTTATATATATAATTAATTTTTATAGGATTGGGGTTAGGGTTGGGGTTAGGGTTAAGATTTTTTAAAATAACATTCTTAATATTTAGCAAACAGCATGTTGTCTTGTCTGAGTTCATGTAATTAAAAAGCAATGAATAATAATTAATTTCTGTATTATCATAAACAATATGTTAGTTAATCGCTCAATAGTCTTCTTCTTACTAGTATATATTCAATGTTACATAGTACATATCACGTTCCTTTCTCTCTAACTCATTTCTCTAACCATTGATAAAAATTATCCCATGTTCTAAAGTACGCTGAGTCTTCTTTCTCTTTTATCTTTAATATCAATCTGTCCATTTCTGCACAGTCTAAAATTTTCTTAATTAGTTCTTCTTCCATTGGTAGGTTTTCATTTTTCCAATATTGGGCAAATGCAATTCTTGCTGCAGTTAATACATGTAAAATTCAGTATATACAGTCTTTCTCATAGTTTGCTCCTGTGGGAAGTCAGCCCCCCCCAGAGAAGGAAATATTAAAAGGGCAGAAAAATATATTTTCTCAAAAGATCTTAAAGAGGCAGAAAAGCATGCTCAGTTTTCTTAATAGTCCCAGGTCTCCCTCCCCCAAGCAGAAACCAGCTCTGTAGAAATGCAGATGTAAATAATCCAGGAAGGTTGGAGGCCCCCAGCTAGAAGATTAAGAAGACAAAGACACCTAAAATCTACATACCCCACCCAAACTCTAAGACAGGACATAATAGGATTAACACAGAGATACCAAAGGGCACACTCAGACTCAGGTCAAAGTTCATGCCACAGGAACAACTCCAAACAAAAGGCTCCAGAGGGTATAAAAACCCATTCCCTACATGTGCTCACTCTCTTTTTTTCCAGAGCCATCTTTCTGTCTGGCTCTCCTCTTTAATAAACTGCAACCTTCTTCCTAAAGCAGTCACCATGTTGTTTATTCCCGGCTTGGACTGAACCATGATGAAGATTTTTCCTTCAACACTCCTATTATTCCTAACAGAAACAATACTTCTGATGGGATTTGCAAATCTGATTCGCAGGTCCTTCTCAAGAATCTGGAATAGCTAAAGACGCTGAACTGTTCCGAGCAATGCAACTTTTTGTAGTTGATGAGTTCCCCTCCACTCTTACTGTGAGCAAGTACTTTTCTAACTACTAGTAATTGGCATAGCAGTTGGTATTCCACTCATAGGCTGAGCTTCAAACCACAACCTCAACCAATATAACAGAATAACAAAGTTGGAAGGGACCTTGGAGGTCTTCTAGTCCAACCCCCTGCTTAGGCAGGAAAATCCTATACCCTTCCAGAAAAATGGCTGTCCAATCTTTTCAAATACAACAGCTACAAATGTAATTGGGGATACTAGATTGCTAGTTCTTTAACCTCTGCAGGGAAGACTTGAGAGACATTGCAATGAGGTTTTTACACGATCGCCGACAATATTTTGGGCACTTCAACACAAAAGCTGTCTCTCCGCAATGCTGTCTTCATCAGCTTCCCTTATGCAAGGCTCACCTTTCAGGCGATCAAAAT
>NW_015392917.1:13071-20024 GCF_001527695.2 Protobothrops mucrosquamatus
ACAACAGCTACAAATGTAATTGGGGATACTAGATTGCTAGTTCTTTAACCTCTGCAGGGAAGACTTGAGAGACATTGCAATGAGGTTTTTACACGATCGCCGACAATATTTTGGGCACTTCAACACAAAAGCTGTCTCTCCGCAATGCTGTCTTCATCAGCTTCCCTTATGCAAGGCTCACCTTTCAGGCGATCAAAATGGAAAACAAAGAGGGCGCAGAAAAAGGGGTTGTGTGATGTGATGGCTCTTGTCAGTGACTAATCTAATTTCTAAACCTCTCCCTGTTTTGTGTCTCTGTGGATTTAATCATTGTGCAAATGCGCATCTCCTAATCAGAGATGATGAAGTCCGACAAAGAAGAAGGAGTGAGAATCCGTCTGGAATTTTTCCTGGATTTCATGGAAGAACAATGGCAAATGTTTGCTACGATCCTTCGGGGGAAAAAATTGGTATTTGGCATTAACGGAGCAAGCTTTTAATATGTTTCAGATATCAGGGGACATGTATGAGCTCCCATATTTTCAGACAGAAATGTGTTTAGGAATCCATTGGCTATGGTGTACAAGCCCTAATTTTCAGCTTTCTTGCAGGCTGGAGAAACCTAAATAACACGACACCAGCTTTGCATGTTTGAACCCTACAATTAGGAATTGATCTATATGGCGAGGGTTGCACATACCCTGTGCAATCAGGTCAGTTAAAAAAAAAAATCTCCTTGTTTCATAAATGTGGAGTGGCGGGTATTTGCCAAGACTGCGTTGGCAATTTCTAAAGCACACCTGACTCCGTTAAAGATTCAGAGACTTTGGGAAGATGACCTCTCCCAAGGCTAGAGTTGCGTGGATTGATGCCATCGCATGGAAGGCATCCAAGGTTTAGCAGAAAAAGCTTCAGCAAGAATTTTGCATCGCTTGTCCACGCAAAGAAGAGAGAAAGCAGTCATAAGATAGGTTCAGAAGCTATCTGCACCAGGTTATGAGGGGTCCTAAGCGCTCTCTGAGCTTGCTTGTTTTCTTGCAGACGTTTCATTACCCAACTAGGGAATATCATCAGCACTAGAAGGGAATAAGGTTTAGGAGGAGGAGGAGGAGGAGGAGGAGGAGGAGGAGGACAATGACTGTGGGGTCCTTGGTGCTCTCTGATCTCGGTTGTTTTCTTGCAGACGTTTCATTACCCAAACTAGGTAACATCATCAGTGTAGAAGAGATTGGGGATTCTTCCTCCTCCTCCTCCTCCTCCTCCTCCTCCTCCTCCTCCTGTTCCCTCCTTCAACCCCCAGTCCCTCCTAGCACTGATGATGTTACCTAGTTTGGGTAACGAAACATCTGCAAGAAAACAAGCCAGCTCAGAGAACACCAAAGACACCCCCCCCCTTCATTTCAACCCTGAGCTACTAATCTCCTTTATTGGTACCAGATCTGTGTTTGACCTTCTTAAGAGTTTATTGTAGAAATTTCCTTACATCCCCCTTCCCCACAAAACACACAGCCCCCACGTTGCCAAGTACGCCTGGAGTTAAACTCCTGTAGATCGTGCCTGTCCTTTATTTATTTATTTATCTATCTATCTATCTATCTGCGGCGTAGTTTTTCTCCATTGCACCAAAATCAATAGTATTCTTTTTCTCTGAAAGCCGACCATGATGCGCGGTTTCATCCCCTGAATTCCAATGGGGTCCTGTGGCTGAGAATTAATCACTTCTGGGTTTGTTGGGAAAGTGCGGAGAGAAAAATGTCACTTTTAAGCATCTGGCTAGGAAAAAAAAAAGATATATCTATTGCATGCTCAAAGTTCCTTTGCTGAAGAATTCCTGTAAGGAAAGGAGTTTGCGGAAGGTGATGGGCAGTGTCCAAGTTTAGATCTTGTTCTTAACACAAACTACTTTTTTTGTGGGATATTTAACAGAATAAATTGGAAGGGACCTTGGAGGTCTTCTAGTCCAACCCCCTGCTCAAGCAGCAGGAGACCCTTCTCTCTCTTTCTCTCTTTCTCTTTTTTCTTTTTTCTCTTTCTCCTTCTCCTTCTGTTTCTCTTCCTCCTCCTCCTCCACATAACAGAATAACAAAGTTGGGAGGGACCTTGGAGGTCTTCTAGTCCAACCCCCTGCTCAAGCAGCAGGAGACCCTTCTCTTTCTCTTTCTCTCTTTTTCTTTGTCTTTTCTCTTTTTTCTCTTTCTCATTCTCCTTCTGTTTCTTCTCCTCCTCCTCTTCTTCCTCCACATAACAGAATAACAGAATTGGAAGGGACCTTGGAGGTCTTCTAGTCCAACCCCCTGCTCAAGCAGGAGACCCTTCTCTTTTTCTTTCTCTTTCTTTCTCTTTTCTCTTTTTTCTTTTTTCTGTTTCTCATTCTCCTTCTGTTTTTTCTCCTCCTCCTCCTCTTCCTCCTCCTCCACATAACAGAATAACAAAGTTGGAAGGGACCTTGGAGGTCTTCTAGTCCAACCCCCTGCTCAAGCAGGAGACCCTATACCATTTTAGACAAGTGGCTGTCCAGTCTTTTCTTAAAAACCTCCAGTGATGGAGCACCCACGATTTCTGGTGGCAAGCGGTTCCACTGGTTAATTGTCCTCTCTGTCAAGAATTTTCTCCTTAGTTCCAGTTTGCTTCTCTCCTTGATTGGTTTCCATCCGTTGCTTCTTGTCCTGCCTTCAGGTGCTTTGGAGGCTAGGTTGACCCCCTTTTCTTCGTGTCAGATATTGGAGCACTGCTATCATGTCATCCCTAGACCTTCTTTTCATTAAGCCAGACATGCCCAGTTCATTAAACTAGACATACCCATACCCAAGGCTATTCATGGCTGTTAGAAGGTATGCATCAGTACAAAAACTAGCCTATGAACCCTGAGTGTTTTGCAAGGAGAACCACTTGATCCATGGAACCAAACTCTTGAATGCCATCTAAAAGCACTTGGTGAAACTCAGGGGCCGAGGTCGACAAAACACTGGGTTTTTGCTGACAAGAGTATCTGTTGTGTTTCGTTCTAAAAACGCCCATCCATTAGCTGCTGGCTCTGGACCAAAAGCTCACCAAGGCCACAGAGTAGCAACTAGATGATTGCAACGGCTACAGGCAGATGAAGTCCCCTCTTCCATTCTAAAAGCATTTTTGAATGTTAGCCATGACATTCTGCCTTTCCTGCTCCCGAGGCTTGTTGAAGTTCTAAAAGATCGTTTGTTTTAGCTCAGAGGATCGTGATTTTTCTTACCGACAGGGCAAAAAATAAAAATTAAAAAAAAAATAGTTGGGAAGGATGAATAAGTTTGGGTGGCTCGTTTGAAGGTCAGCCATGGGTAAGGCTGTTTAGCTTGGCCCGTCCACACAGCCCATTTGATGCTGAAGAGCCACCGAGTTGAGATGGGTAGGTGCACAGAAAATAATAATAATAATAAATAATAATAATAATAATCTATATAAATAAAAATGTAAACGTTCGTTTGTTCAAAATCTTAAATCTCCAAAAGTCCTTCACCGATTGCTTTGAAATTTTGACACAACGTTGCATTTGAATACATGCGTGTTTGTATATACCTACTATTATATAGATGTCACACCTGTGACAGGTAAAAACATGCTTTTTTGAAAAACAGCACCATCTGTTGGACGTAAAAGCAACACACACTACGATTTTACGATTCTAACAAGCATTGTGAAATTAAACATATTACAAACGTGTGCTTTCTCTTTTCTTTCTTTTTCATTTAACCAGACTGAGCCACAGCAACGCGGCCGGGTACAGCTAGTAATAATAATAATAATAATAATAATAATAATAATAATAATAATAATAATAATAATAATAATAATAATAATAATATCATCTGTAATACCATCAAACATCCACATCTGCCTATCCCAGGTCCTTGGTAAGGACTCGATAGGCAGACAAAATGCCAAAACCAGTCTGAACATCTGGCTGACTGTGCGATGATCCATAACAACAACAACAACAACAACAACAACAAAGTTGGAAGGGATCTTGAAGGTCATCTAGTCCAACCCCCTACTCAAGCAGGAAACCCTATACAATTTCAGACAAATGGTTGTCCAATTTCTTCTTAAAAACTTCCAGTGTTGGGACATTCACAACTTCTGGTGGCAACTCGTTCCACTGGTTAATTGTTCTAACTGTCAAGAAATTTCTCCTTAGTTCCAGGTTACTTCTTCCTTGATTAGTTTCCATCTGTTGCTTCTTGTCCTGCCTTCAGGTGCTTTGGAGAATAGCTTGACTCCCTCTTCTTTGTGGCAGCCCCTGAGATACTGGAAGACTGCTATCATGTCCCCCCTCGTCCTTCTCTTCGTTAAACTGGACATTCCCAATTCCAGCAGCCGTTCCTTATATGCTTTAGCCTCCAGTCCCCTGATCACCTTCGTTGCTCTTCTCTGTACTCTTTCTAGAGTCTCAACATCTTTTTTACATCGTGGTGACCAAAACTGGATGCAGTATTCCAAGTGTGAACTTACCAAGGCATTGTAAAGTAGCATTAATACTTCACGTGATCTTGATTCTATCCCTCTGTTAATGCAGCCTAGCACAGTGTTGGCCTTTTTGGCAGCTGCAGCACACGGCTGGCTCCTGTTTAAGTGATTGTCCACTCGGACTCCGAGATCCCTCTCACAGTTGCTACTATTGAGCAAGGTACCACCTATATTATACCTATGCAAATGGACTTGGTACGTCTTGATGGGGTAGAAAAGAAATCTGGCAGGTCCCAAGAGTTCGATCAATGGAGTGGAAAGAATCGAATCAAGGAAACCTGCAATTAGAATACAGAAAAATGGAAGGTTGATTTGTAGCTGCCTAGATACAGTAAATAAGAGCCTTTGAGAAACCTTGTAGACCAAACCATGGATTTATGCAACAAACCTATTGTGGAAGAACTCAGTCTGATGGACACTCAAGATTTCGCTGGGTGAGATCCAGCTTGCAAAATTTCACAGATATTTTTCCTCTCTAAAGAGGATTTTCTATTTAATGCTTGGGGCACTTAAGAATTTCCGTAAAATTTCTCTCGTGGAAAGAGAGACAGCTGGGGAAACAAAGGATTGTCCATCTCTCTTGGGGTCTTGGTGTCTTGATGCCCCATTGAAAGCCTCGATAGATCATTGCAATCCATTTCTAGGAACCAGATTCAGGGGTTGTATGTATATAATCTACCAGATTCTTCTACCTAGCTGGATAATGGGAGATCCAGATACCTTGCTTGATTTTATTTTTCCAGCTTCCAGAACAGCAAAAGCCAGCATGACTTTCTCCTTCAAAAATTGAAGTCCAGTGTATGAATTACACAGCTAATAGCTCCCTTAAAGGCAAGCAATGGCCAAGAATTTCAGCCACTATCCTTCCAGGAATTTCACAAGGGGTGACATGATATCCGTATTCCAGTATTTGAGAGGCTGCCACAAAGAAGAGGGGGTCAACTTATATTCCAAAGCACCAGAAGGCAGGACAAGAAACAATGGATGGAAAGTGACCAAGGAGAGAAGCAACCTGGAATTAAGGAGAAACTTCCTGACAGTGAGGACAATTAACCAGTGGAACAGCTTTGCCTTCAGAAATCGTGGGCACTCCATCACTCAGAGGTGTAGCGTGGGGGGTGCAGGGGGGGCCGGCCGCACCGGGCGCAACATCTGGGGGGGCGCGCTCGCAGCTCTCTGCCCCTGCCTGGCTCACTCACTCTCTCTGAAGTGCTGGCTGTGCGAATCCGATCCGAGCCGCCGGGTCGCCGATGCCGCCCACTGTGGAGGGGGGGGGGTGCCTTGCCCCGGGTGCTGACAACCCACGCTACGCCACTGCCATCACTGGAGGTTTTTAAGAAGAGGCTGGACAGTCATTTGTCTGAGATGGTAGAGGTTCTCCTGCTTGAACAGGGGGCTGGACTAGAAGATCCCCAAGGTCCCTTCCAGCTTCTATTCTATTCTATTCTATTCTATTCTATTCTATTCTATTCTATTCTATTCTATTCTATTCTATTCTACTCTATGTTCTGTTCCATATTCTGTTCTATTCTATTCCTTCAATTCTTGGCTGTTGGACAATGCAAAAATAAATAAATAAATAAATACCTCCCCCAGTCCCTAGTAATCCTCTGGTTCTGAATTCTGAAAGTTCTACCTGGAGTTCCAGAATGTCATAATATCTCTGAAGATCACGTCAGCAGCCCCGAAGAAGCTATTATGGAAGGTAGTCCCAAAAATAGACAAGTCAAACATGTGAGACACTTCCCTAGGACTAGTGATGGCGCTTTGTTTCTCTACGAGTAATCACCAGAATAATTTTCTGCTCTGCATTTGGGAGCCTGTAGCAAAGATGCCCAATTATCTGTGAATCTGTCTGCGTTTGCTCTGTGTCAGGAAGAGCCAGCATTTGGATGCAATCTTGCTGCTTTCTCTTCATTAGAGAGGCAAGGATTCTCTTTCCTTCGTGTCCACGCTCACAGGTTCACGAGAGCTGATGAACATGGATTAAGGATGGAAGGAGACCCAAACTGGGGTTGGTGCCAGCTTTGGTTACAAAGAAAGGGTGGTAGAAAGCTTGCAAAAATATCTTTCTTGGCATAGGGCCATGCCAAGTCATGTCAACGCTATTTTGATGATGACCTATTGCCATTCTAAATATCAATGAACTCTGGATAATGTATAAACGTGTAAACTTTCTCCAGCTGAGCTCAGCTCCTAGCAACTACAGGGAGTTCTCCTCTCTTGCAACCATAATTTAACTGTGAGTCATGCCGGTCATTAAGCAGGTTGCCCTGTGACCACAACTGATATTAGGAAGGAGATAGGAGGGAGATAAGGAGGGAGGGAGGAAGGGAGGGAGGGAGGAGAGAGGGAGGGAGGAGAGACAGATGGGAGGGAGGGAGGGAAGGGAGGAGGAAGAAAGGAAGGAAGGAAGGAAGGAAGGAAGGAAGGAAGGAAGGAAGGAAGGAAGGAAGGAAGGAAGGAGAAAGAGA
>NW_015392918.1:0-8667 GCF_001527695.2 Protobothrops mucrosquamatus
GGAAGAGCGAGCAGCCTGTTTTCGGTATAAGAGCGAGTGAGCTGTGTTTGGTGGAAGAGCAAGCGGCCTATTTTCAGACGAAGAGCGAGTGGCCTGTTTTCAGGGGAAGAGTAAGTGACATCGCTGGTGAAGCGCAATTGTCTTTGTGCATCTTCCTGACTCGGAAATTTCACCAAAGTCCTCCGGTCACTGAACGGACGTTTATTCCAACAATTATGCAAGGATTTGGATTCTGAGCACAGCACTTCTCTCTTTCATACCGAAGTACATCGGTTGTCGAGAGGTGAAACACGATCGAGATTATTTGAGCTACGAGATGAAACACGAATGTTCCTGACGAATGTTTCATCACCCCTAGCAGAAAAGCTTGAAAATGTCTTCTGGGTGTCCGGTCTTGCCTCTTTGGCTGACATATTTAAAAAGCTAAAGGAACTTAAAATCGGTCGCTGCAGGGCCACGTGGTTGTAACGTCTTTATCATGGAAACATTGCATCGTTTCCCAATTGTATCACACTTTATTGAACTCAATTCCATTGTTGGCACTGAATGTCATGGTTCCGACAGATGAAACTCTTCAAAAAAAAAAAACCTTTGAGGCACTGTTTGCCTTAAAGAATTCTTTATTCAAGAAGCGTAATATCGGCGCTAATGTAATCGAAGCCAAAAACTGAATTCCCCCCACCCCGAGCACATAGTATCAAAGCACAATTCCCTCCTCCAATTAACAGTCATAAATCACATTCCCCAATTAGTTTTAAAGCACGGACTTTCCCTCCAGCTCTGGCCAATTCTTATCATCTCTTCTTTCAACAACCTTGATTCTCAGCATTATTATGTCTAGCTGAACTCTCATGCACATCCCCCCCTCCCCAGCATCATCTAACTCTAAAAGCGAAAACGAGAAAATGGCGGCATCTTCCATCTGCTGTCAAAGCCAAAACGTCCGATGTTAGCAGCGTTGACGCCGAAGACCTTGAAACGGCCGTCTCAAAATCACTTGGGGAAAATTGCGTGCCGAGTTTGCGTTGCATTTTCTATTTGTGTTCGCCCTCCATTGCGGACCATGTTGCGAATGCCGAGCTTTCCTCTCAAGAGCAAGAAGCACGTCTGGAATTTGACCCATCACACCGCAAATTCGAAGGAACTTTTTAATGAAAAAAAAAAACACTGACTGAGTTCCGGAACTAAGTTGCAAAACTGTGTAGCCAGAAACGGGGGGAAAAAAGCTGTCGTAGCGTTGTCGTCGTAGCGTTACTGTCATTTGGTTCCACGTACTTGTGCGAGGAGTTTCCTTCATTAATGTGTGTAAAAATTAAGGAAAGGAACTGTCTTCAGCTGGAATCTGACTTAATTCTACCAGGAAGCTCTCTCCAGCCACGAGGGCAAAGGTTAATGTCAGCGAAACAGGCACATGTTTCCCACTAAAAGTGTGGTAAGTGGGTGTACATTGATCAGGTTTTTTTGCTCAAGTTTTAGACACTGGTGGTACGCGAATATTGTCATGTTTTAAAGGTGGTAGAATCTGTGAAAAGGTGGGGAAAGGCGTGTGTTAGAAAATAGGACAAAACGAGGAGGCACGGATTATTCTGAAGTTCTCGATATCTTTCTTCAGCATGTCCTCCGTGTAATAAAGAGCATCTCCGTTCTCGTATACGAGCTGGTCAATCATCTTCATCAGTTCGGCCACCTGAGCCTCCCGTTCTTCTCCTTCGGCCGTGTTGTTGAAAGCCAAGTAGCGGTTCCCACATTCAGCAAGATATTTCTTTTGCTCTTGGAAATACGTGAAATTTTCAAGAGAACGACCTTCCAGCTTATCTTTCTGGGTGAACAGGACGATCATATAATTCCGGCCTTTCTCGCTGAAAATCTCTTTGATTATCCGAGCCGCGTCTTTCTCCTCCTGGGAGAAACGGTCAGGGCGCATGACCCAGAGAATAACGTGGGGACCCGGGGAGCATAACTTCACACAGTTGCTCACTTCATCAGCATTTTTCGGCTCCGGACGCCCGGTGTCGAGGAAGCCAGGTGTATCGACAACCACAATCCTCCTGCCGTTCCACAGCACTTCCTCCTTTCGGCACCGTTTTGTATCGGACATAGGTGACATCCCAAAGACTTGGCTTCCCAGGATTGTGTTTCCCGTCGCACTTTTCCCACTTCCGGTCCTGCCCACGAGGACGATCCGCCGTTCGGGCCCTACAACCCAAAGGGGAGAGGAAACACGAAGGGGAACCAGTCAGTCAGTGTACGGCCATCGTAGCCGGTGCGTCGTGGTTGACTCGCAACGCAGCTTCGCGTGCAACCAAACGATTGGAATGGGAGGGAGGGAAATGAGGAAGGCAAGTCAGCCGGCTAAAAGCCCGAGACAGACCTGACACGACAAGGTGGTCGTTTGGCTGGGAAAGTCCGAAGTTGTCGACTTTTGTTGCCGAAACAAAGTGAAGGCCAACGATTGGCGGACCACGGACAGTGGGAGGTCTGGGGGGAGGGGGAACGGAAAGATTTCCAATGCTGTTTGCGCATGAAATGGTTAGAACCGGCTTTTCTCCTTCTGTAACCCCACGGAATCGTCAGTAAAGTTATACTCTTGGTAGTGGGACCCAGGAGTGTCCACCCAGGACAGCGAGTCCCACGCACCCACCCAGGGGCCAAAGATTTTACCTCGGATGCTTCCAGCCATTTCCGGACGATTGGCACAGGCCGAATCTGGGGGTTTCTGGATGAAAAGCAAAACAGAATCAGCCAAAGGAGTGACTTACCATGCTTAGAGGTTGCAGGGAACTCCCCCCCCAGAAGACACAGGCAGGAATTGGGGGGAGGGGGTTAAAAGAGGGTTACCCCCTCCTTCGCCGCCGCTGCTGAGGCAGTCATCCTGATCCTGAACCATCTGGAGGACACTGGAAACTGACTGATACATCAGTGAGCTGCCCTGGTAGACAGTTTACACCCCTTCCTGGACCCCTTTCCTGGATCCCCTTCCTGCACCTCCTTCCTGGACCCCCTTTTCCAGGAGTGTTCCCCTCTCCAACCTCAGTACACTGATTACATTGATTACATTGTGTGTACGGGTAGTTTTCGAGTTACAACCGTTTAGCGATCAAAGTTACGACAGCACTGAAAAGAATGACCTTTTTTTTTTCCACACCGACGACCGCGGCAGCCTCCCCGGGGGTCACGTGATTTGTATTTGGATGATTGACAAACGACTCGTATTTTATTATGGTCGCGGTGGCCCGGAGTCACACAATTCCCTTCGGCGACCGTCTGATAAGTCAGTCAACGGGGGAGATGGGATTGGGGGGAGAGGGGTTGGAAGAGGTTCTTGCCCCCCCCGTCATTCCAGCCCTCCCCCTTGTTTGGCTGCCTGGACAGAACCCAACTGAAACTTTAGGAAAGGAAGAAGCCCCTCCCCAAATTACCTAGAATGTCCCCCCCGCATCAACAGAGGTGGTTCTGTGCCACGCTTGTAGCTACGTCCCTCTCCCTTTCTCTCACCCTCCCTCCTCTGCCTTCCTTTGCTCAGAAGGAAGACAGGATCCTGAGCGATTCAGCTGTCCGATTCCTAACGTTAGGATCTCGGCTACTGATCTCCATCCATTAGCTTCCCTCCTTTCCCCTCCCCCCTCGATTGCCTCTCCTAATATGAGGGTCTCAGATGTCCCACCCATCCATTGGCATCTCCCAGAGAGGAGGGAATCCCTTGCTCTTGTGTAATTGGAGCAACTCCACTAGATGCCCCGAAAGAGCACCGCCCTTGCCCACTTTCACTCTGCCATTTGATTCTGCTCTACGACGTGCTGGTTCCGGTACCTTGGGCACCTCACGCAGCTGGATGACGTAGTGTCTCCCCCTGTTCTCTGAAACGACTCTCTGCACCATCTCCATCAGTTCCGAGACCTGCCTCTCCCGCACGGCTACCGCGGCCTTGTTGCTGAAGCCGCAGAAGCGGTCCCCACACTGCCAGATGAGCTCCCGCAGTGCCTCACTGTTGGACTTTTGGACGTACTCCTGCAGGGGGTCCCCGCCCAAATCCTCCAGGCAGGTGAAGAGGACGATCATGCGCTTGGCGGACTCGGCCCCAAAGATCTGCCAGACACGCTTTGCAGCTGTTACATCTTCGACGGTGAAGCGTCCCAGCTGGGTTACCAAGATCAGGGCGTGGGGGCCAGGCTGGGAGAGTTCGACGCAAGCCCTGATCTCGTGTCGCACAAACTCCGTGTTGTCTTCAGGATCGAAAATGGCAGGCATGTCGATCACGGAGACCTTTCTGCCTTTCCAGATTCCCTGCCCCCTTTGGCATTTCAAGGTGATGGTCTTTGCTGACAAGACGGACTCGAATTCCCTCCGGCCGAGGATGGTGTTGCCCGTGGCGCTTTTCCCACCTCCGGACCTTCCGACCAGGATCAGCCGGAGTTCGGCATCCTCCTCTGTGAGTTTGGAAGATAATGTTACAAAAAGGAATCCAGATATTTCTCACAACATGTCGGGGCATCATTGAGCAGACTGGAAATGGGGACAACTTTTGGAAAAGAGTCAACCTTGCCCTACAGGGGTTCAGGGATGTTTTCATATCACTCCCCCAGAGTTGCTACAATGGGCTGCTCAGCGGTGCAGATTCACACAATGTGTGAACCCCACTTTAGCAGATGTCCGAAAACAGCCACTGTGTCCAGCCCCCACACGCAAAGCCAGAGCCAAGCAAACTGTGACTGAGCTGTGAGGAGGCTCAGGGCTGCTGGTGCGTGCTGTGTGACGATGGCCCTGGGCCTGGGTACGGGCGTAAGACCACTAGGTGACTACGCCAGACGCTATCCAACAGGATTGGATATGCTGATCGACGTTTACCAGCTGCAACCGGGACTGGCAACTCTATCGCTAAGTGCCACGGCCACCAAGCGAAAAACCACATGACCATGGTTTTTCGCTTCCGGTTCCATTCTGAAGGGAATTACCAGGGTTGTTAAATGAGACACCACAGGACACGAGATCTGCATCGCGAGAGTGGCGTCCTCCGTCGATTCCACTTCTGGGAACCTAGTCGGAAAGCTTACAAAGGGCGATCACATCACCATGGGAGGTTGCAATGGCTGTGCTGGTTGGGAAGGGCCTGAAGGATAATCACCTGACTGTGGGATGCTGTGAGGCTTATAAATGTGAGCGCTGCTCCAAAAAGATATTGTGTGTCTTTTCCCCCGACTGTTTTTAATTTCGATCACTAAACGAGGCAGTCAGCAAGGGAGGACTTATATGCAGGCTTTCAAGAGCTGATCACCGTTTCTGTTTTCATGTGAGATCCCCAATGCGGAGAAGGATCCTCCATGTGCAGGGGGGAGGCGGGAGGGGAGCTGCATTTCTGTATAAATAAATATATCCATTGCTTCTTGTCCTGCCCTCAGGTGCTTTGGAGAATAGCTTGTCTCCCTTTTCTTTCTGGGAAAGAAGCGCCTGAAGGCAGGACGAGAAGCAACGGATGGAAACCGACCAAGGAGAGAAGCAACCTAGAACTAAGGAGAAACTTCCTGACAGTGAGAACAATTAATCAGCGGAACAACCTGTCTCCAGAAGCGGTGAATGCTCCAATGCTGGAAATTTTTAAGAAGAGGCTGGACAGCCATTTGTCTGAAATGGTATAGGGTTTCCTGCCTGAGCAGGGGGTTGGACTAGATGACCTCCAAGGTCCCTTCCAACATTATATTATTATTATTATTAATCATAATCATAATAATCATAAATTTTACATTCATATTCACAGCAGACAAGACAGTCAAGAACACAGTAACATCCTGAGGTAAATTAAACAGCAGGCAGAACACAAGAGGAGAAAAAAGGCGGGGGGAAAAGGGAGACGCCTCCTTTACCCTTGGGGCAACCAATCACAGCGCAGATCGCCTCATGCAGGAGCAGACAAGACAGTCAGGAACACAGGAATATCCTGAGGTAAATTAAACAGCAGGCAGAACACAGAGAAGAAAAAAGGCGGGAAGAAAGGGAGACGCCCCCTTTATCCTTAAGGCAACCAATCACAGCGCAGATCGCCTCATGCAGGAGCAGACAAGACAGTCAGGAACACAGGAATATCCTGAGGTAAATTAAACAGCAGGCAGAACACAGAGGAGAAAAAAGGCGGGAAGAAAGGGAGACGCCTCCTTTACCCTTGGGGTAACCAATCACAGCGCAGATCGCCTCATGCAGGAGCAGACAAGACAGGAACACGGGAACATCCTGAGGTAAATTAAACAGCAGGCAGAACACAGAGGAGAAAAAAGGCGGGAAGAAAGGGAAACGCCTCCTTTACCCTTGGGGCAACCAATCACAGCGCAGATTGCCTCATGCAGGAGCCAGCCGTCTCCAACTAATCAACTACAGCTGTACATTCGCGTTACTGTTCCAGCCACTAAATTCAATATCTTAACAGGTCATCACAGAATACAGAATCACAGAGTTGGAAGGGAACTCAGAGGCCATCTAGTCCAACCCCCTGCTCGAGCAGGAGACCCTTACAGGATCATAGAATAACAGAGTTGAAAGGGGCCTCGGAGGTCATCTAGTCCAACCCCCTGCTGAAGCAGGAGACCCTTACAGGATCATAGAATAACAGAGTTGAAAGGGGCCTCGGAGGTCATCTAGTCCAACCCCCTGCTCAGGCACGAAGCCAACACACACACACACACACACAAACGGTCCACGGAAAAACCCTTCTCTATGGAACCTGCTCCCCGGTGCCCCAAGGTTTGGGGGTCTCTCTTACGTCAAGGAGAGGAGAAGAATTACCTGGTCTCTCAGCTGCCGTAACTTCCATTGTCACGTCTTCTCCTTCTTCGTCCGCAGGACGACGAGGAGCATCCATCAGGGAAACTGGAACTGGATAGAAGCCGGGTCTGTGTTTGTGTGTGTGTGTGTGTGTGTGTGTGCGTGTGTGTGTGTGTCTCATCCAAACTGATCCTTGGTTTGTTTTCGATTCTAGGTTTCAGGCAGCACCTCCTAGTCCAGTGGTTCTCAACCTATGGGTCGCGAGCCCATTTGGGGTCGATCGACCATTTCACGGGGGTCGCCAAGCAAGGCTGTCCGCCATTTTTTTCCCCTTTTCCGGCGGGTGCCTTACCTCCCTTGAGCTGGGCCATCTGGTGGTCGGCCTGCTCCGTCTCTGCCGCTTGCCAGCTACGCCTCGGCCGGCGCAGGGGGCGGAACCACGCATGCGCGGCGCTCCCGGGCAGGGAAAGTCCTCGACTTACGACCGGTTGGGTAGTTCTCGACTTACGACCGGTTTAGTCCTCGACTTACGACCGGTTTAGTCCTCGACTTACGACCGGTTGGGGGTCGCGGCATTAAAAAGGTTGAGAACCACTGTCCTAGTCTGCCTCAAGATCAGGATACAGGGGGGAGGAGGAGGGGGAGGAGGAGGGGAAGAGGAGGAGGAGGAGGAGAGGAAGAGGAAGAAGAAGAGGAGGAGAGGAGGAGGAAGAGGGGAGGGGGAGGGGGCACCTTTGTGCTCTCTGAGCTTGGTGGTCTTCTTGTAGACGTTTCATGACCCAATTAGATAACGCCATCAGTGCTAGGAGGGAGGGGGAGGTGATGGAGAGGAGGAGGAGGATGACTGTGGGGGTCTGTGGCGCTCTCTGAACTTGATGGATTTCTTGCAGACGTTTCATGACCCAACTAGGGAACATCATCAGGGCTAGAAGGAAGGGGGGAGTTATGGAAAGGAGGAGGAGGAGGAGGAGGAAGCACGGAAGGAGAGGGGGAGGAGGAGGAGGAAAGGAAGAGGAGGAAGAGAGGAAGGGGAGGAGGAGAAGAAGAAGGAATAGGGGCACGTTTGCACTCTCTGAGCTGGGTGGTTTTTCTTGCAGACGTTTCACGACCCAACTAGGGAACGTCATCAGGGCTAGAAGGGAGGGGGGGGGTTGAAGAGTAAGAGGGAGAAGAAGGGGAGGAGGAGGAGGAAGAAGAGAGGAAGGAGTGGAGGGGGGGATGGAGGAGGAGGAGAAGAACTGGGGGCCCCTTTGCGCTCTCCGAGCTGGGTGTTCTCCTTGCAGACGTTTCACGACCCAACTAGGGAACGTCATCGGGGCTAGAAGGAAGGGGGGAGTTATGGAGGGGAGGAGGAGGAGGAAGAGGAGGAGGAATACCGTGGGACCTGTGGCGCTCTCTGAGCTGGATGGATTTCTGGCAGACGTTTCACGACCCAACTAGGGAACGTCATCGGGGCTAGTGAGGAGGAGTGCGGTTTACGGCAGCCCCCTCCCCAAATACTGGAATCCTGCTATCGTGTCCACCCCCACCCCCCGAGTCCTTCTTTCCTCTAGACTGGCCAAACCCCAATTCCTGCCCCCCCCGTTCCACCCACCCCGCAAACGCCAGCCGTGGCCTCCTCGCTTACCCGGCGGCGTGGCCTTGTCATCCGTCGGCGCCTGGAAGAGTGGAAAGGAGACAAGGAAGTCAGAAACGGGTCTCGCCACCCGGAGGCCTCGGCCTTTCCAATGGGGCAGAGAGAGAGAGAGAGCCATCTTTCCCCCCCTCCCCACTTTGTGCCCAGAAACCGCAGCCTGGTCCCCCCCCACCCCATTTAAGGCACCCCCCCAAAGCTGCTCTGGAGCCCCCCCCCAGCTAAGTAGGGGCTGAGATGCTCTGAAAGGACCCTGGAAGGGGAAGAAAAGAGGGGAGGCTGGG
>NW_015392918.1:10418-12297 GCF_001527695.2 Protobothrops mucrosquamatus
CCTGAGCAAGGCTCCAGCTGGGTGGGGAGGGGGTCGCGGCCGCCCCTCACCTGCTTCCCCCGACGGGCTTCGGGCTACTTTCGCTTCTGCCGGTGGGGATCGCCCTTCTCTAGGCAGAGGTGGGCGGGGCAGCGAGGGAGGGGGCGGGGTCTCTTCCACCCACTTCCCCCCCCCCGATTGGCTGCGAGAGTGAAACGGGTGTGTGTGTGTGTGTGTGTGTGTGTGTGTCTGTGAGCCGGGGGTCTTCCTAGCCCTTCCGGGAGGCCAGTGACAGAACCAGGTCTTGATCTTCCATCAGAAAAGAGCCGGAAGGGACCCTGGAGGTCATCCAGTCCAGCCCTTCCACCCCCACCCCTGCTCCAGCAGGAGACCCGGACAGAATCCCAGAGCTGGAAGGGACCTCGGAGGTCGTCCAGTCCAGCCCCCTGCTCAAGCAGCAGACTCAGTAAGGGTCCCTTCCAGCTCTGTCATTCCGTGCTTCTGTCAGGGTCTCCTGCTCGAGCAGGGGGGGTTGGACCGGATGACCTCCAGAGTCCCCTTCCAGCTCTGTCGTTCCGTGCTTCTGTCAGGGTCTCCTGCTCGAGCAGGGGGGTTGGATTAGATGACCTCCGAGGCGCCTTCCGGCTCTGTTCTTCTGTGCTTCTGTAAGGCTCTCCTGCTTCAGTGGGGGTGGGGGTGGAAGGGTTGGACTAGATGACCTCCAAGGTCTCTTCCGGCTCTGTCCTTCCATGATTCTGTAAGGGTTTCCTGCCTGAGCAGGGGGGTTTGGACTAGATGACCTCCGAGGTCCCTTCCAGCTATGTAATTCTCTAAGGGTCTCCTGCTTGAGCCGGGGGTTGGACTAGATGACCTCCGAGGTCCCTTCCAGCTCTGTTCCAATTGAAAGGCTGCTGGGAGGAGGGGAGAAGGGGGGGAGGCGACCCAGCCCGAAGCGGCCCTTGTGCGATTAATCAACCCGGAGGAAAAAATAGCCTGTTTTTGGGGGCTGGGCCGGGGGGGGGGGGCAGGGGGGGAGAGGGCCGTTCTGGGTGTTTTTTCCTTTCGATCACGTGATTTCCAGGCAGCACCGCCGCCCAGAGACTTTCGCTTTCCTCCGCTGTTCGGATGTCCCCTTATACAGAGTGACAGAGCTGGAAGGGACCCTGGAGGTCATCCAGTCCAACCCCCCCTGCTCGAGGCAGGACACCCTTAGAAAAGGGTAGGATCACCGAGCTGGAAGGGACCCCGGAGCTCAAGCAGGAGACCCTGACAGAATCATAGAGTGACAAGAGTTGGAAGGGACCCTGGAGATCATCTAGTCCAACCCCCTGCTCGAGCAGGAGACCCTGTGCTTTTCTGGAGAAACGACTAAATGACTTCTGGGACCCCTTCCAAACTCTGTCCTTCTATGATTCTGTCAGGGTCTCCTCCTCGAGCAGGGGGCTGGACTAGATGACCTCCGAGGCCCCTTCCGGTTCTGTTCTTCTGCACTTCTGTAAGGCTCTCCCGCTTGAGTGGGGGTGGAAGGGTTGGACTAGATGACCTCCAAGGTCTCTTCCCACTCTGTCCTTCCATGATTCTGTCTCCTGCCTGAGCAGGGGGGTTTGGACTAGATGACCTCCGAGGTCCCTTCCAGCTATGTAATTTCTCTAAGGGTCTCCTGCTTGAGCAGGGGGCTAGACTAGATGACCTCCAAGGACCCTTCCAGCGATGTAATTTTCTAAGGGTCTCCTGCTTGAGCGGGGGGGCTACACTAGATGACCTCCAAGGACCCTTCCAGCGATGTAATTCTCTAAGGGTCTCCTGCTTGAGCGGGGGGTTGGACTAGATGACCTCCGAGGTCCCTTCCAGCTCTGTTCCGACTGAAAGGCTGCTGGGAGGAGGCGGGGGGGGGAGGAGA
>NW_015392919.1:0-4231 GCF_001527695.2 Protobothrops mucrosquamatus
ACCATGTCTTGAGGGCGCGGCGGAAGGAGGGGAGATCCGGAATCAACCGGATCTCTGGGGGCAGCTCGTTCCAGAGGGTGGGGGCTCCAACAGAGAAGGCTCTCCCCCTGGGGGTCGCCAACCGGCACTGTCTGGTTGACGGCACCCTGAGGAGACCCGCTCTGTGGGAGCGTATCGGCCGGTGAGAGGTGATCTGTGGTGACCAAAACTGGATGCAGTATTCCAAGTGTGGCCTTACCAAGGCATTATAAAGTAGTATTAACATTTCACGTGATCTTGATTCTATCCCTCTGTTAATGCAGCCTAGAACTGTGTTGGTTTTTTGGGCAGCTGCAGCACACTGCTGGCTCATATTTAAGTGATTGTCCACTAGGACTCCGAGATCCCTCTCACAGTTACTACTATTGAGCGAGGTACCACCTATACTCTACCTGTGCATTTGATTTTTCTTGGCTAAATGTACTTTTATTAAATTTACTTTTTTCATCATTAAATTTCATTTTGTTAGATAGTGCCCAATGTTCAAGTCTGTCAAGATTCTTCTGTGTTTTAAGCCTACCTTCTGGAGTATGGCTATTCCTGCCAGCTTGGTGTCATCTATCCCCTCATCCAAATCATTGATGAAGATATTGAAGAGTACTGAGCCTAAAATAGAACTTTGGGGTGTGCCATTGCATACTTCCCTCCATTAGATGCAGTTCCACTGAGGACTACATGTTGAGTGCGGTTGGTCAGCCAGTTACGAATCCATCTGGTGTGGGTGCTGTCTAACTGACATTTTTTCTATTTTATCAAATAGTAGATTGTGGTCTACTTTATCAAATAGCTTTCTGAAGTCCAAATAAATTATATCGACAACATTTCTCCACTAATTTTGTCACTTTGTCAAAGAATGCAATAAGATTTGTCTGGCATCATCTGTTTTTGACAGATGGTGTAGTGCATAAAAGTTAGTATTGGCCACTCTGAAAGAATCAAAATTCTGTATCATCCTTTCTTTGCCTGAAATTGTTAAATCAAGGCAGTAAGATACAGCTTTGCACTGTTCTTCAAATTCCTCCAAATGCAAATATCCAAACTATGTAGACATGTTATGCAGAGAAAAATAAATTTTATTTGAGTCCTTTTGATATACTAACCACAACCTGTTGTAGCTAATCTATGTAGCCCTGTTCAGGGAGCTATTTAAGTGTATTATCGATCTTGTTGAGTTGCATCAAGGAAATATGATAAAGTAGCTTCTTGACTTTATTGTTCTCCTTAGATTCAAGCAAACATAACCTGATAAAAGAAGAATGCACATAAAATGTATGAGTTTATTTACATTATACCTATTTAAATGCCCTGTTCATGTTGTACTGTACATATAAACAGAACGTTTTTCTCTCCCTAAGGGCAACCTATGTATGATGTTTAAGAAATTTTTATAAGACAAGTTAAGTGTTACAAAAATCATTCAGCAACCTTTACTTCTACACAGGAATCTGAACCTCACTCAAATTTACTCTGTGATATCATGAATAAATAAGTCCAATAAATTTGTGTACCTAAATCAAATCAAATGTACTGTAGTTAAATTAGTACCTAACAAATGTGATTTAAAGCATGAGCAATATTTCCACTTGTGTGAATGAAGTGGGTTGCACATATGTCATTTAATCTAGATATGAAAACTAAAATACACACTTTGTTCTCTGTGGAATTTTTTTTACAGATGTATGGCCTAGTCTTTTTCTGCTGATTCCTAAAGTATCCATAATATATTTCTCTCTGCCTTTTATCATGAAAAATCTTGTTAACCATTTTTGCAGTCTGGTATTTTTCAGGGGAAGACGCTCACAGGACTATCCTTTGAAATCTTGATAGGAATTTCAGCCTCTTAACAGAGGGTTTCATTGCAATTTTCTCCACAGTTCTTAGAAACAGTAGGGAGAGAAGAACAGATGGAAAGACTTTGTATGAATAACAAATAATGAACAATTGTCTTTTAAGCAACATACTATGTATTTTACAGTATTATATAAAGGGATAGAAAAGTCTCGATCTGTTTTTGTTCCCATTCTTTCGTTCATATATTTATTCATCAATACATTTCTTCCATTCTATTTCCATGTAGATCTTTTCAGTGGAAAAAAAAGGACTATACACTATATCAATTGGGTCATGCAACAGTCATTACTAAAAGCCAACATGGGTTTATCAAAAACAGATCATGCCAGACAAATCTTATTGCATTCTTTGACAAAGTGACAAAATTAGTGGACCAGAGGAATGTGTGGATATAATTTACTTGGACTTCAGCATTTGATAAAGTAGATCACAACCAACTACTTGATAAGATAGAAAAATGTGGGTTAGACAGCATCACTACCAGATGGATTCATAGCTGGCTGACCAGATGTACTCAGCGTGTGGTCCTCAATGGAACTGCATCTACAGGGGGGAAGTGATAGTGGGGTGCCCCAGGGCTCTGTTCTGGGCCCAGTGCTCTTCAACATCTTCATCATCAATTTTGATGAGGGGATAGATGGGGAACTCGTCAAATTTGCAGACAACACCAAGCTGGCAGGAATAGCCAACACTCCAGAAGATAGGCTTAAAGTACAGGACGATCTGGACAGACTTGAACACTGGGCGCTATCTAACAAAATGAAATTCAGTGGTGAAAAAATAAGGTTCTACATTTAGGCAAGAAAAACCAAATGTACAGGTATAGTATAGGTGGTACCTTGCTCAATAGCAGTAACTGTGAGAGGGAACTTGGAATCCTAGTGGACAATCACTTAAATATGAGCCAGCAGTGTGCTGCAGCTGCCAAAAAACCAACACAGTGCTAGGCTGCATTACCAGAGGGATAGAATCAAGATCATGTGAAGTGTTAATACCGCTTTACAATGCCTTGGTAAGGCCACACTTGGAATACTGCATCCAGTTTTGGTCACCACGATGTAAAAAAGATGTTGAGACGCTAGAAAGAGTACAGAGAAGAGCAACAAAGATGATTAGGGGACTGGAGGCTAAAACATATAAGGAATGGTTGCTGGAATTGGGTGTCTAGTTTAACGAAGAGAAGGACGAGGGGGGACATGATAGCAGTGTTCCAATATCTCAGGGGCTGCCACAAAGAAGAGGAGTCAAGCTATTCTCCAAAGCGCTTGAAGGCAGGACAAGAAGCAACGGATGGAAACTAAACAAGGAGAGAAGCAACCTAGAACTAACGAGAAACTTCCTGACAGTTAGACCAATTAACCAGTGGAACAACCTGCCTCCAGAAGTGGTGAATGCTCCAATACTGGAAGTTTTTAAGAAGAGACTGGACAGCCATTTGTCTGAAATGGTGTAGGGTTTTCTGCCTGAGCAGGGGTTGGACTAGATGACCTCCAAGGTCCCTTCCAACTTTATTATTATTATTATTATTATTATTATTATTATTATTATTATTATTATTATTATTATTATTATTATTGATGATGATCATCGCACAGTCAGCCAGATGTTCAGACTGGATTTGGCATTTTGTCTACCTATTGAGTCCTTACCAAGGACCTGGGATAGGCAGATGTGGATGTTTGATGGTATTACAGATATCGTCGCAGAATGAAAGCAGTTCCTAGTAAGATCGCCTTTTGCAATTGACTAATGGTGAATTTGTCAATGCCAATGATGTTCAAGTGGTGCTCCAGTTCTTTTGGGATTGCACCCAAGGCACCTATTACTATTGGTACTACCCTTGCTTGCTTTTGCCACAGTCTTTCTATTTCTATTTGTAGGTCTTTGTATTTTGTTATCTTCTCCAGTTCTTTCTCATCTATTCTGCTGTCTCCAGGCACTGCCATGTCCACTATCCAGACTTTTTTGTCTTTCTTATCGACAATTGTTAAGTCCGGGGTGTTATGTTGCAGGTACTTGTCTGTTTGAATTCTGAATAATAATTATTATTATTATTGTTGTTGTTATGTTTTAGGTTTTGATTTGTGCAGTACTTTGGGAAAGACAGTGTATAATTTCTGCAAAAATAGGCAATTGGATTCTGTCAAATATTTTGTACAATAATAATTTGCACCTTTGTCATTAAGCCTGTGGTATATGCAACAGGGAAAAAAAGTTTTCCAGCTGTTCCAAAGGCTAGTTCTAGGAGGAAAGGGGACATGAAATAGAGTTGGGGCCATTGTGATATAGAATTCGGTAACAGTCTAGATTCTGAAGCAGATCTCATCAATTCACAGCCAAC
>NW_015392919.1:7790-11985 GCF_001527695.2 Protobothrops mucrosquamatus
TAGGAAGTCAGAGCCAACTTCTTGCTAAAGCTGCAATAAATCTTGCCTTCCAAAAGAAGGACATGGGAATGTACAGTTGCTAAAAACAAAATAATAAACCTTACAGTGGTATTCAGAACTGAATATCACATGGATTATGACCCATGTTCATCAAAAGGATCTGATAGGTTCCATGTCCAGATTAACTCAGTTTGACATATATTTAAGCACAGTGAGCCATGTGTTTTACATACTTTACCGAGATTTATAATATATTTTTTTTCATTAGTCCTAAAAAATAAAACTTGAGTTGCAGCCCAGGAAATTTACTTTAGGATGCAACACTGGTTGTAGATAGATGGGGAAGGAATATTAAGATATGATAAGACAGAAATTCTAACATTTTATTATACATATGTAACATTTATTTTACATATCAGAAGATCTGCAGAGGCATGTGTAAAGTTCTTAATTGTTATATAATTATTGGCACTCCATATTTCAACATAGAAAGGTATCTGCTACAGTTTACTTTAAAGTTGTAGATATGCATTGAAGCCATATGTCTCAAAGTCCAATGGAAAAGACTGAGGTTCTAAGGGTATATATATTCATGTGAGTGGAGGGAGTAAAATCTGACAGATGGGGTTTGGTAAAGTAATACAAGTTCTTTATAGTTATTTTTGATGCAAATTAAAATTAAAGCAAATTATGAAATTCAAAATTGTAATGATTGCAAAGAGCAAGACAGGCAATGCTTCTGAAAGCGTTTAACTAAATTAAACAAAAGAAGATATAAATTAAAGGATTATGGGTCTGAAGCATTGCAAGTAAACTGATAGAGGTATAAACGAAAAGAGCATTTGGGTAACAGCCATCACAGGAGTAAAATGAGATAAGAATCAACAAAAGTACAACAGAGAAGGAAGGAAAGGATTAAAGTAATGAGATGCAAGAGGGAAGGGAAAGTGGAGAAAATAAAGAGGACTACCCAAAATTGTTGGCTGCAACTATGGAAAATGGATAATAAAGAATATATTTTGTTTAAGTGCAGTACATGTTCTTCAGCCAACTTTGGTTCACACTCAGGGAGGGAATCTTTTGCAATTTATGTGGCTATACCAACTGTTTCTCCCCCCCATTTTTTTCCCAAAGGGCAGCTTGGCATCAATCCATGATTTGGAATCATTGGAAAGACAGAATACGAATGTCACTGCCAATTGTGATAATGCATTACCACAGTAACCCTCCTAAACATCTCCCAAAATAGGCCATAATCAGGGGAGGGGAATCAAAATCATTATATAATAGACAGTAAAAAATGGTTTCTGTTTCTCAATCTTAATAACTTCAAGATGTCTGAACGTCAACTCTCAGAATTCTGGGAGTTGAAGCTCAGTTATCTAAAAGTTGTTAAGGACGAGAAACGGTGGTCCAAACTACTGTTTTCAGATTGGAATTGCCATCAGTCATTCACATGCATTGAATCCAGTTGAGGATTTAAAGTTGCAATGTTTTATTTATCCTACCATCTTATTTTCCTCCAAAGTGCATCTAACATTTGATAGAAAAGTTCTTGCTCCCAAATAATTATCTGCAAAAATGTGTGTTGTCTTACATTTCCTGAAAGGGGGGGGGAACCACTGCAAAGAAATGGTAGGAAGTGCAAATAGACACCTTTGAAAATTAGCTGTGGCTGGGAGAGGCTGCTTGCTTGCACAAACAGGGATTCTCTTTCTTTTTGTGGTTGCCCCTCACCTCATCTCAACCCAGTCTTGTTATTCCCGTTGTTTTTCCTTCTTTTCCAGAGCAGTACCCGATCTCAAACCTTTTTTTTAAAAAACACCTTTTATAGGAAAATTGAAAGGGTGTGTGTGTGTGTGTGTGTGTACGAGCGCGCGCGTACGTGTGTGTGTGTGTGTGTGTGTGTGTGTGTATCAGCATCAATTCTGTCAGGACTGGGCATTAAAAGTTACTAAATATTTATTGATTGGTTATTAATTATAGTCTCACTGTTGGACTTCCAGAGTGCATAAATGGAATTCCAAAGGGAAGGAGGCAGATAATTGCAATATTCAGCCATTAGAATAAAGAGTCTGCAAGCTGATACAGAGATCTCAGTAATTAAAAATCTGAAAGCTAATATAGCACTAGCACTTAGACTTACATACTGCTTCACAGTACTTTACAGCCTTCTTTAAACGGTTTACAGAGTCAGCATATTGTCTCCAACAATCTGGGTCCTCATTTTACAGACCTCGGAAGGATGGAAGGCTGAGCCTATCAGGATCAAACTGCTGGCAGTCGACAGAGTTAGCCTACAATACTGCATTCTAACCACTGCGCCACCACGGCTCTTATATAATTATTTTATGTTGACACTTCTTAAAAATTCTAAGAAACAATAATAGTGTATAACAAAATAAAGCAGTCAATGCATTAGACCAGTGATGGTGAACCTTTTAGAGACCTAGTGCCCAAACTGCAACCCAAACCCCACTTATTTATCACCGGGTGCCGGGTGGGTGTGGCTGGGTGGTCATGGCAGACTGGGTGGGTGGGGCCAGGGCGGCGGGGGCCAGTCTCTTGCCATCTCCAGGGCACGGCACACGTGCCCACAGAGAGGGCTCTGAGTGCCGCTTCTGGCACACGTGCCATAGGTTCGCCACTACTGCATTAGACTGAAGAAGAATTGGAAAGACAAGTAGAAACCAAGATTGAAGAAAAAAAGGGTTTAACAGTGAAATTAAGAGAATTTTACAATCAGTGGGGGATTTATAACATTCAATTCAATGAGGGGAAAATGGAGAAGTTCAAAGAAATGTGTGGCATTTCAAGAAATGATTTATTGTAAAGGGGCATCTACATAATGCAGCTGAAGATGGAGAAACTTTATTCCGACATTTCTTGTTTAGACTGTCTCAGCTATTACTGCTGAATTGCAGCTTAATTAAATTTTACTGATACCCTACTCTTTTGCCTTAAAAGGGTAGAATAACTCAAATGGCTAATAAAATATAATTGTAATTCAAAAAGTATAACTAATAATTTAAAATATACATTCTAAACCATTTTGCTTTAATAAAGGTGGGTACCTCTGATCCTTACCACTGGTAAAGAATTTTTCATTCATTTTCAGGTGGGCAATTCTAATCTGAAAACAGTACTTTGGATTAGCGTTTTTCAACCTTAACCTCTTCTCCCATATAATCCATATGGCAAATGGCATGTGGCAAGTGGCAGCCATTTGCAAGTTAAATTCTGCTGGAGATGTTTTCATTTTTAGATTAAAAATATGATGGTACTGTTCTGTTCTTAAAAATCCTTTATATTTTAATTTTGTGATCACATATGCCTGTGATAAAGATAAACTGATTTTTAACTTCTCGAATCATTTGTCCAAATTTTGGCTCAGTTTTGTCTTCTCTAGTGAGCAAAGAGAAGCTCCTGAAATCTGCACCAGTGGTCTTTTACCTGACCTGATTTCCCTTAACTGGATCATCCAAAAATCACACCTGCAATCTCTGTTCAGCTTTTCCAGACAGTCTCCCTTGATATACCTAAATGTAACATCTGATTAGGTACTTGCTACACAGAAGGGGGAAATGTATTCTGCCTCTAAAAGGAAAGTCAGAGTCAGAGAAAGAAGCATGGGATGAGAGAATGAACTGAGAAAGATCTGGCTTTGCAAACGTCCATTTAAATTACAGAATGTAAGAATACTACTGTATGTTTCAAGTACAATATATCCAAGCACAAAATCTTAGTATATTTGAAGGATAATGCAGTTCCTGTTTATATAATCCCCACTTAAAGTAGCCAATGCTAGGGTGGTTTTTTTAATGCATTACCAAGGATGATCTCTTCCAAATGCAGTCTAATTATTCAAGCCAAAAGCTTAAGTATAAGATATTTTATATTGGCGGCATGCTGTTCCTTTGATCATGTATCATGTTCTCTTCCGATGTTCAGACTGGGTGCTATGTATCACTGTTTCTTGTGTGACCCTATTCTCTCAACTCGTCGCTCCCATGTGACACCGCTGCTGCGCGAGCTGCACTGGTTACCAGTGGTCTTCCGGGTGCGCTTTAAGGTGTTAGTTACCACCTTTAAAGCACTCCATGGCATTGGACCTGGCTACCTCCGAGACCGCCTTCTGCCACAGATTCCCTCCCATAGACCGGTACGCTCCCACAGAGCGGGCCTCCTCAGGGTG
>NW_015392919.1:12165-16369 GCF_001527695.2 Protobothrops mucrosquamatus
TTTTAGGTAGGGATGATTTTAAGAAAATTTTAATTGACACACAGCTTCTAATATTTGGCTTTTAATTTGGTTTTATGGGGGTTTTTTGTTCTTTGATGTATTTTGTTTGTCTGTTTTAATATGCTGTGCACCGCCCTGAGTCCTACGGGAGAAGGGCGGTATATAAATTAAATTATTAAATTAAATTAAATTAAATTAAGGCCAAACCTCACTTTAGTTATATTTCCACAGTTTAATGTTGTTTGTGGGGAAGAAGAAATATTTATGGATTCTTTTTTTAAAATATGTTTATTATTTGAACAAACTTTAATCTAAAAGAAATAAAATAAAAATACAAAGTAATAAGGAAAAGAAAAAAATTACATTTTATATTTATCAAGTCATTGGTTTAACAATGAATCACTACTATAATATAAAAAATATACGATATTATTGTAAGTTCTTTAGTCCATATTTGAAATATCCCAAAATACTCTTTTTATAGAGATATATTATAGATTTCTGTAATAGATTCCATCAAGCAAGAAAACAATTTAGATGCCTTTGAAGCAGCCAAAGTGTATGGTCCATATTGATTTTTCAGAACATCATGATGATCCCTCCACTGTTGTGAACTGGGAAGATCAAATTCAGTCTGAAGTTGAGAAAAATCCTTAAAATAGTACTACATAGCAGCAATGGTGGGATTCAAATATGTGAACAACCAGTTCTCTGTGTGAATGCTGCTTCAGGAAGTCTGTTCTGGGCCTGGGCAACAAAAAATTAGCTGCCGGTTCTGCCGAACTGGTGTGAACTGGCTGAATCTCAACACTGCATAGCAGTTGATTTAAAATCATAATCCCAGCTCCTACCCAGGGTTTCCAATAAAATAATTCATCACTAATTTTCAAAGTAGATTTTTTCTAAAAAGTTAGACATTCATGAATCTCATTATCAAAACTCAATTTAAATCCCAATCCGACTCAAAGATTTCTCACTGCTTGTACTCCTAAATATATGATATATTGTTGCTATATATTGTTCCAACCACTTGCCATAATCATAAAGAAAATAGATATCAACTTGTAAGGAATACTATTCCACTATGTCAGACATGTCAAACACAAGGCCCGGGGGCCGGATGCAGCCTGCAAAGTGGTTTCATGTGGCCCGCGAAGCCATCCTGGAAACAGTGAGGGAACGGCCCCCGCTGCCTTGGCCCTGGCCCAGGCCGGCCGGGAACCAATGTAAAATTTTGTGGTGGTCATCTATGCTGAAATGCATTCAGTCTTAGCTCCAAGCCATCTGGAAACAGTGAGGAACCAGCCCCTGCCGCATCGACCCCACCCCCTGGGTGCATGCTGGGGAGGTGTCACCCTTTATGAGGAATGAAGAGATGCACCATCGCCTGGAAGTGGCCAGCAAATGGCCCTCGCCTACTTCACATATCCGGCTTGATGGGCTCTGCCCTGGTCCCACCCCTTTCTGCCAGAGACCCTCAGATCTGTCCCACTCCTGCCCAGGACCCCACAGGCACCCTTGACGCGCATGATGTAGAGCTGGCCACGCCCACCCAGTAGGCCACACCCACTCCATCCACGCCCACCCAGTAGGCCGCACCTACCCGGCCCCTCGAGGGCAACTGCAATGCTGATGTGGCCCTCAATGAAATTGAGTTTGACACCCCTGCACTATGTTTTCATTCCACCAGCAGGTGGCTGACAAAATATTGGCCCATTTGTATTTTTCCTCAAATGGTAAACTCAATTTAGCTAAGGAAAACCTTGGTGATCCACCCTCCCCGAAATATTTCCTAAATTATCATTATGAATCCAAAGGAAATATTTATTTTATATTAACATAGGAATTCCTCCAAGAACAAATCAAACAAGGGACAATGCTCATTTTAATAACATTAACTTAACCCCACAGACTTAAGGGATTTGCAGAGTCTAAAAATCTCAAAAGTCCCCATGACTTTATAGGTCAGACATATCTGTTTGCAAGACATTTGTAAGGTAAAGATTGCACTGGGCTAAAATGTTGTCAATAGATATCTATTTTTAGTAGTGATGGAAGGGTTTATGGTTGTCTTACGGCTAAATGATCTTCCTTTAATGATTTTGTTATAAAAATGTTATATATATATATATATATAGACTGAAAACTATATAATAACTACTAGAAAGTAATATTGAACGCCAGCTGATCTGTTCTGAGGTTTAAAGTAATCTCTACTCATTGTTTTTTTTTATTGTTTTTCTCTGTCAAATTAGAATCAATATCCCTGTGTTCTCAGCTAATATGGTAGGCAAACTAGTTTTGAGTTAAGTTGTATCTTACTCTTAGCTTTTGGCTAGCTATTAGTTTTTCTGTGGGGTTAGATATGCAAATTTGTTAGCATCAGACAGGTTGGTTTGCCTGCTTGTGTTGACATGCCATCAAGCTGAGTTTACCTTAAGTTACACAGGAAAGCAAGAAATGGTCAGAGTTACATGTAAATAAATTATTAGTACATTGTGGCATATGGAATCCTCCTACAGCCATCTGTTAGGCATTCTGATGCCAATCTTACCTTCTGCTTATAAGACTTTGCACTGAAAAACCTACAGCTGCTACACTGCCACAGTAAACAGTTTTCCTTTTAGTGTTGTTGTTTTCTGCCTGTTGTCTAGACTGGGTTTTGTATGAATCTGTATTGCAAGTTCATATGATATAAGATTATTTCAGTCTAGGCTATTTGTGTGCTTTTATGTGTTTTTCTATTTTTAGATTCTTTTGGTTCTGAATGCTACCCAGAGTCAATTGGAATTGGGTGGATATTACAGAATTAACAAATAAACAAAGTTTATGTTAAAGCTTTGCCTTGAATGCAGACTCCCTAATTAGGGTCAAATTGTATCCTAGGGAAATCTCAGTTCTGAAAAATCCCAAGCTCCAAATTAAGAATAAAATTCTCCAAAATTGAGGATGCTATTTTTATTGTGTTGGTGTTCCCGCTACTCTCCCCCACTGACCTAGTTAAGCATACTGTAAGAATTTGGGCTGTGTTTTAATGGAAAGGTTTAAACATCCTCCAAAGTTTAGGGACAAGGAGATCCATTTTTATTTTTTTTTAAATGATAATTTAAAATGATAATTTTTAAAATAATAATTATTTATTTATAAAATTTATACACACACATCCATATCATCTAAGTGACTCTTACAAATAAAATATGTGATTTTATTAAAGGAGATTGTGCTATTCTTAATTACCTGCATGCGCATATACACATATGCATATAACAAAAGGAGAGAAGGAAAAGAAACAAAAGCTATGTAAAAAAAATTACCAAAAAGAGCTCTACAACAAAGGATGGAAGTCAAATATTAGAGAAATGAGGGTCATCTTGATACAGCAGTTATATTCTCTGAGGACAACTCTACTCATTATATCTCAATCATGAATCGTACACATTTTTACTATACAACTTGTCATTTTCTCTAATAAAAAAAGTTTAGCAAAATAATAAGAAGACATGAGAGATATGCAGTTAGACAATGACAATATTTTCACACAGTAAAACTGTCTGAAGGAGGCAGGTCTAGATACCAGTTACATTTATTAGAATAAAACTTAATTCTGTTAATTTAACTTATGCTTATTTTCCTTATTAATATTTCACTCTTTCACCATCAAGGTTATTGCACTTCTCTGGCAATTTAACCATTAGCTCCTGTATTTTAAAATGTTGCTCAAGGAATTGTTTTCCTCGTGGTTGGCTGTACCTTGTTATTTTTACTGCAGCACACAGGATAGGTAAGCATTTTAATTACCTAATGGGGAAAAATCAGCAAATACATGATGTTTGGTAAAATAAATGACATAACTGGACTGACATTTATAAAACTATTTAAATTATCTTCGTAACTTGTTTTATTAGAAAGCAAGTGGAGTGTCCAAAATTGTAATTAAATTATTATCTGGTTAAGATCAGACATGAGCTAGAGCCTAAAATGCAAAATTCACTCCAGTATTGCATATAAGGCCATTGGAAATAAGCTACTGTACCTTGGAGAAAAAAGGTTTACTGGAAATGTATTATCCACATTTCAGAGATAATTTTCCTTTTCTTGGTTATGGTGTATAGTAGATATAGTGCAAAATTCAGCCATTCCTTTTAAATTATTCAGAAAAGTTTAAAGGTATCGAGCTGGCTCTTTGATTTCAGCCTTTTGTGCT
>NW_015392920.1:0-3151 GCF_001527695.2 Protobothrops mucrosquamatus
AAGGTTGTGTAGCGCATTGGATTTGATTTGGAAAAATCTCATCTAGAGCATATGGAAGTGCTAAAATACCACTGTCTGCAACTTTAAGCAGCCATATCTTAGTATCCAAGGGCAGCTGTCATAGTTAAGAAAAAGATGCTGTGCTACTTTACAGAATTTGCACATCCATTGCTCCAAAATCCTTTTTAGAACTGAATCTGGAACACAGATTCTAGCTCTAGTTATTAATAAACAGATTGTTCTCATTTAAACTTAGAAATATTTAAATTCTTACTTATAGTTCTTGCTTTATATTGTTTAATCTTCTTTCTAATATGCTTGCTTTTTAAAAAATATTTCATTTTATTGTTTCATTTTATTGTATTTTATGATATGTAATAGGTGATAAGCAATGGTTACAGCAACAAACTTACTAACTTTAATGGGTATAGAATTTTAGAAATAGGACAGCTATTTTGATTACTCTTAATTATGACTGCCTACAATGTTTTTCATCTTCACTGCAAAGGGAGCCACATCTTTCCTCTGTGGTCATCTTTTACCTGAGAACAGCACTAAGTAAACTACAGGCATTCATGTTCACATAGCTACAAAACTTTTCAATTACATAAAATTCACCAAACGTTTTCATATTCTTAACTGGAACCATGTGTTCTCAGTACTCACAGAATTTGTATGAAGCATCATCTCCAACTCAATGATGTTTGTATGTCTGGTCCTTTGTTTTGGCCTTCGTATCTTGTCTATTGGGCATTCTGCTGTCCTCTTGGAATATACCTTATTAATGGCATAACAAACATTATTCTTGTTGCTGATTAGCTTCAAACTAACTAGTTACAGCGATTCCTTAATTTAGTTAACTTCTGACTCCTGCAAAGAAAGAAACAGAAAAAGAATATATTTATGATCATTGATAATATATTCCATTTAATATACAATTTACATTTGTCTGAAGAATATGGCTTCTTTTATCAAGATTATTCTTCAAATATCAAACATTTACTGAGGAAGATAAATTCTTTTTATATCTTGATTATAAAAAAACTTTGTGAATAAATGAGGGTACAAATAGAAAAAGTAATTTCTTAAGACCACAACCTCTTGTGATGTAAGCATAATACCATATGCCTTTCTAAATGTGACATACTCATGCAAACACTATACAAATGGATATTTCCTAAAAATAAAAATGTCTTATTACTGGTTTATCGGACTCTAGAAGCGACTGAACTACAAGTTATTGCTCTTTAAAGCCTTTATAACTCCTTTTAATAATATAATTTGATAGTAGAAGAGCATATTAACATTTCCCACCAAGGATATTTGAATCAGATGCACAAAATTTTAATATTTACTCTGAAAATTGTACATTGAATAAAAAAAATAAAGAGTAAATTACATCTCGTTCATATCAGAAGTTTTTCTGAATATAATTATCTGCTTCCAGACAGAAGAGAAAAACACATTTCATGAAAGTAGATCCATAAAGAAGAAAAAGTTGGTGACTTAGAGCTTTTTCATTGACTGTACCAGAATTAATTCTATGAGCTCAAACATTCCTGAAGTCTTAGCAAGTGCAATTCTGTACCCAGCTTTTGTTGAAATTGACCAAAAGTATGGCTTAGAAGCTACTAGAAAAAAAGAAAGAAAGCTATGATCACTGAATAGATTTCCTGTTATGATAGGAAATTTTGTGTGGTATCCTAGATCCTTAATCAGATCAAATCCCTATGTAAAAAAGACTCACTTGCACTTATAAGGTTTCACAAAATGTGCCCATAACAAACTTTTTTTCAAGACAGACTTTCTCTCCAAGATTTGCAAAATGTTAATGTTATGAATTGTCAGTTATTCCCAGCACAAATCTGTTCATCAGAGAATGTTTCTGTCTGATATTTATCTGTGGAACCTATGAACTTAAGATCTGCTTTGACATTTTCATTTAATTATTGTGCAAGAGAGAAGAAAAACAGCTTCAGTGTGGCTAGTACAAAGAGTCTCCTAAAGTTCACCAAAGAGATAAATCAGAAATCCTTCAGCTGCCAGATTTATTTGAGGAATATTTGCTCTATTCCACTACAAATGGTCTTTAACTAAATAGGAATCAGCTCTATTTCAAGCCTTAAGTGCAAAGAATGTTGCCAGTGAATTGTCTGCAGGAGTTAAAAATCCTGGTTTCTCCGAACATTTTTTTACTTCTTAGAGAATTAACCAGCTGCTGGTCATATCTGTAAGAATATAACACAAAATGGAAATAATGGAAATATTAAAACCATTTTAATGTTCTTTCTATAGAGAATGTCAGGGAAGTAATTTAGCATTGTACTACCACCACGAAACGTTTCCTAAAGTTACTTTTATATTCTGTGCCAAAAATAGTTAATGTTTGAACTGAGATCTTCTACATTTCTTACAATGTATGTTTTATTCATATTTGATATTTCTATATATCTGAGTATAAATCTAGTGAATATGAGAAGTATGCCTCATGCACGGAATTATTTAAGGGTGCATTATAGAGAGGATAATTAACATAAACACAGAATTTAATATTTTGGAAATGGATTCACGCAAGTACTAATGCCTATATTCCTTCCTTTAAATTATTCATATGTACAATGAGGGGAGTACAGAGACTCACTGTGTCTTCCTTTGCTAGTGTGCTTTCCTCCTTTACTATTTTCCTTTTCTCCTCCAGGGTCAGAAATCCAATAGTATGACAGGCAACCATCACCATGTGATCTGGATTCACCCAGGACATGGAGATGAATTCTGGAGGTCAGATCCTTTATCTGTGATGTGCTCAAATCATCCCCTGGCATGGAGTAGGAAGCTTACCAAAAATCTTTGTTTATTGATCTTTATTTATTTTATTTATTTATATTTTATTTATTTATAATCAAATTTCTACCCCGCCCTTCTCCTAGCGGACTCAGGGCGGCTTACAGCCAGTTAAAACAGATAACTAATACAATAATACTAAATTTAAAATGTAATTAAAATGAAATATTAATTATTGGCCTTTTCTTTTTAAAATTATTTTAAAACCAAATTAAAATACCCCTTAGGCCAGTCCTGCTAGCTTAAATAGCCATGTCTTGAGGGCGCGGCGGAAGGAGGGGAGATCCGGAATCACCCGGATCTCTGGGGG
>NW_015392920.1:3611-16363 GCF_001527695.2 Protobothrops mucrosquamatus
CAAATCATTCCCTTACAGTTCATTTGTACTGCATTTTAAAATTCATACTACTTCCAATTCTTAGAGTATTTTTTAAAGGAATATCCTGTCACATGTAGACATCACACTAGATTTATTTATTAATTCAGTGTGTATAGCTATTTAAAAAGGAAGCATATTTGAAAGCTAAATGACTATTCATTTTTATAATTAAATAAATAGTTAAATAAAGAGCCAGACTTTATTTAACTATTTAAATTTAAATCTAGTTGTTAAGGTGCCAGGTTAGAAAGAAGGAGATCATGAGTTCAAGTTCTGCCTTAGCCATGAAAGCCATCTTGGTGATTTTGCGCCACTGTTTTTCAGTCCAATTCACCTCACGGGTCTGTTGTTGTGAGGAAAATGGGAAGAGGAAGGTGTGTTGGATATATTAACCACCTTGAGTTATTTGTAAAAATAATAAAGGTGGGACACAAACAAACAAATTATCTAGCGGGTCAAAATGGGTGTGGGGGAGGGGAGATAAAACACATCCTCTATATGAGTATTAAAAAAACCAACAATAATTAATGAATTCAGTGGTGTCTATTCCCAGGTTACAGGACTGCTGCTTCATTGCTTTTTCCATCCTAGCTCATTACTACAGACAATACATTCAATGACCATCACACTGTGGAGCTCTGTGTATTGCTCCTTTAACCTCATGTAAATCATATCCTCAAGATAATATGACAACATGCTACTCATGCCCTACTCTCTGTCTTCTAGGTAGTTTCGTTTGACCAGAAAAGAATCTGAAAAATAATTTCTGTTAAAAAGGAACCCCTGTGGATTTTACTCTGCTAGTTGTTGCACATTATAGTATAGGCCAGGGGTCTTCAAACTTGGCCCTTTTATGACTTGTGGACTTCAACTCCCAGAATTCCTCAGCCAGGTATGCTGGCTGAGGAATTCTGGGAGTTGAAGTCCACAAGTCATAAAATGGCCAAGTTTGAAGATCCTTGGTATAGGCCATTTAGCCAGTGCTGTCTGAAGACATTTCCGTGGTCATGGAATGCTGTTACCTTCCCACCGAAGTGGTACCTATTTATCTACAATGAATACAATTTCAGTAAAACCAAGAGTAAAACTGCAGATTGTACAACTGCAACGAATAGTGTGGGAAATGGATTTATCTCCAAATCCTTCGTAGAAATAATAACCATTGGTAAACAAACACAAGGAAATGTTAGAGTAGGAAGAAAGCATTCCTTGGTGGGATTTTGCACATTAAATTACTATTTGCAAGGATGGTCAAATATAAATCTGTCAAAAATAGACTTTAGTCCATATAAGTCTCATTTCTACCTGTGTGATGTTGCAACAGAGCAACACAGCTATCTTAGAGTGAATGAATAATTGAAGAAGTAATCCAATATACTGTACATGCAAACTTCCAGCTGAAAACTTAGTACACAATGCACGGGGTGTGAAAAGCATTTGATTCATTGACTGGCCTTAGAAACAGAGCCAGAAAAGAAAGGATTGGTATACATCTTCAGGAGGAAAGGTTATCTGGAGTTTCCTTAGCGATACAGTATATCAAGTAATTTCATAGAAGGCTGGAAAAATTATTAAATCCCAAAGGGAGATTTCATTGTTGTGAGTGATTCAAACATCTTGCTGTGTCAAAGCAGAAATAAAAGTACTACGTTTGCTATTGAATAGACTTTCCCATTTCTTCCCATCATTTATTTACCTTCACACAATAGTTACCACTCATTTCCAGTCTCTTCCTTCAGTCTTTCAAACTAACGTGAATGTCTTAGGTAGGAAGGTTTGAAAATGAGATAAGAAACACTCTTCAGCTTCCCGTTTGAAGATTCTGGCTTCAAAGACCTTTTCGCAGGGATGCAAAATGTTCAGCCCAGAAATTACACATAACCTCACTTAGACAAAAGTTGAGTTCTTTTATCTTGCATATTTGGAGTTTTTAGTGGAAAACGGATCCGTTAAGCAACTGTTTCTCACAACTCTAAACTGCAAAGCATCTTTTCCTTTGAAAGTCTATTTGACATAAAAAGATAAAAGAAATAGATACATCTGTATTCCTCTCAGTTGGAGAGCTACCATAGGTCTTTTGCACCCGAACAAAAATAATAGATTAATTCCATGGGAAGGAATTGCTATACCAACTAGACCCAGATCCTAAAAAAAGATCATACAACCAGTCCTTTGCTCCAATTTTACATTCAGAAAGATAACTGACCAGCTATAAACATTGAAAAAAAAGGGAACAAATGATAGCTGTAACCATAGGTATATAAAGAAAATAGATATGGAGGTACTTAACAATCAAAAGAGTTTGAAGAAAGAAATTTGAAATACATTTCTAATGATATACATATATACATACATACATATATGCCATGCCAGGTCACAGATGCTCTTATTAAACCTTCTTTGGGAAAAAAAATATTCTTTCCAACTTTTCCTTCTATGGGTTGTTATTTCTTTACTGTTTTCCATACAAAAGAAATAATAGATCAGGTTGGTATGATGGCAAAGCCTGGGACGGACTCTGCTTTTAAAGCAATGAACAAAGCCATTGCGCAAGAAGCAGACAAAAATATACCAGAGACAAAAAAAACCAAACCCCACCCCAGCAAAACCCCCAGCAAAAAAACCCCACAACCAGCACTGATGTTATTGCAGCCTTGAAGGACATCACTTTGAAATGAATCTGTTTTGTGTTAGAGGGAATAAAAAAACCTCCATGGAAATTTTTTTCTCTCTCTCAGCATTGTGATAAATAATGAGAGAAAATCCATTCAATTTTTGTAGATATCAGGAATTAGAAAAATAGAAAAGGTGAGAACCTGACATTACATTGCAATCTTCATAGCAGACAAAAGGTAGACAAGTGGAATTAAAAAAAAAACTTAGCAGCAATTGGTATTTCTTGTAAAGAAGCAATTTCAACGTTTGGCTTATAGTATTTTCTCTCCAAATCTTTTACAGTTTTGATAACAAACTGGGAATGCTGAGCTGCCCCTCTGCTCCACAGTAGCAACCAAGCTGCTGGATCATGCTGCGTGATTTGCAATAATCATATTCAGTGACACTAATTTCCTTTCTCCAGGGCTTGTCCAAGATCATCAGGGGCCCAACTCGTATAGGAAGAGATATATTAGATCTAGTTTTCATCTTGGAGCCTTTGTCCTTTATCATACTTGGATTACTATGGAATTGATTGGCAGCACCAATCTCCATAGGAAGGTGAACCTATTTAATTATTTGGGAACTTAGTAGATCTTTTTGGTTTCCATAGGGCACCTAGGGATTTTCCTGCGGCCAGTATTTCTAAGGTTTTAGACATGTCTTGGAATACAGAGGCAGCAGTGGCCTTGGACAGGACTGTTAACTAAGTGGCCTGTCCCTATTCATCAGTCCAGAGAGCTTGTTGGTTCCAGGGGATGAAGCCACAAAAGAGACTTTCCTCTCTTTCTGGTGAAAGAGAAAGAATGAGTTTGGCTGAACACAGGGAAGAAGCCAGATTCAGGTCTATACTATGGTGATAAGATCTCCATGGATCATTGTTACCAGAAGTACTTGATATGTCAGTAAGGAAAAAACCATTTTCTGTCTTGCTCTCATAGCATCTAACAATTAGGATGGGACCCTATACTACAATTTTATTTTTTGTTTGTTCAATTCACATAACATGTTTGATTAACTCTTAATTATTAGACTTTGGAGAGAAAAAGAAAGAAAGAAAGAAAGAGAGAGAGAGAAAGAGAGAGAGAGAGAGAGAGAGAGAGAGAGAGAGAGAGAGAGAGAGAGAGAGAGAGAGAGAGAGAGAGAGAGAGAGAGAGAGAGAGAGAGAAAGAGAAAGAGAATACATTTTCTGATATAAATATACATTCTGTAGAAATTCTACAGGAGAGATAAGGGCAGTAGTGGGACTCAGCTTATTGCAAAATGTGTCAACCTACAAGCTGCATAACTTCAACTTGCAGGAGTTTCATTGGGTACTAGTGCTTTATTCCAGAATAGACTAAATCATAATTACATCCAGTGGTGGGATTCAGCCAGTTTGCACCATTTTGGCAGAACTGGTAGCTAATTTTCTGTTGCCCAGGCCCAGAACGGACTTCTGGAAATGGCATCCACACAGAGAACTGGTTGTTCACATATTTGAATCTCACCATTGGATAAGGGAATCATGTAATATATTTGAAGAAAAATGGCCTGATATTGGGAGTGGAGCTAATGAAGACATGCAGAGAAGTGAAGTAGATTTAATTAGGAATGAAAAGATTAAAATATAAACCAGAAGCTGTGAATTAGTGTCAATTATTTTGTTGTGTGAATGAAAGTAGGACAGTTAGTGATGCTGTGCTCCAGTGTTTGATAATAATGAAAGAATCAAATGTGAATTTTTGAAAAAATGTGCAACATTCTGCATAAATGTGACCCAGGGAAAAAAATATTTGGGTAGGTAATGTCAATAGACTAATGAAAAGAAAATAAGAGGGTATAGCAAATTTGACTGGTCTGTTTGAAAATCTAAGAATAAATGAGAATGGTAAGTGATTGGTGAGCAGTTGTTAAGGAAAAAACTTCCTGACAGTGAGGACAATCAACAGTGGAACAGCTTACCCCCAGAAATCGTGGACGCTCCATCACTGGAGATTTTAAAGAAGAGACTAGACATTCACCTGTCTGAGACGGTATAGGTTCTCCTACTTGAGCAGGGGGCTGGACTAGAAAACCTCCAAGGTCCCTTCCAACTCTGCTCTACTCTACTCTACTCTACTCTACTCTACTCTACTCTACTCTACTCTACTCTACTCTACTCTACTCTAAAATATCTGTTTGTTTCAAATATCTGCTTTAAACATAAAGGGGAAAGGGAAACAACTTTCCAGTTGTGTCTGACTCTAGAGGGCAGAGTTCATCTCTGTTTCTTAGCTGAGGAAGCCAGCATTGTCTGAAGACATTTCTGTGGTCATGTAGTCAGCATGACTATATGCAAAGGAGCACGGAATACTGTTTGTTAACTTCTCACTGAAGTGGTACCTATTTACCTACTTGCATTTGCATACTTTCAAACTGCTAGGTGGGCAGGAGCTGGGGCATGCAGTGCTTGGCTTTCGAACCCTGGCTGTCAGCTTTCCAGCTGAAAAGCTCAGCATCTTTAACCACTGAGCCATCGCACCCCCGCTTTAAACATACGTCTCTATAAACCAGTGGTTCTCAACCTTCCTAATGCCGCGACCCTTTAATACAGTTCCTCATGTTGTGGTGACCTCCAACCATAAAATTATTTTCGTTGCTACTTCATAACTGTAATTTTGCTTAAGAACCATGTTACTAATTTAATCTCTCTCTCCCTCTTTTTTTCTCTCTCCCTCTCTCTTTCTCTCTCTCTCTTTCTCTCTCTCCCTCTCTCTCTCCCTTTCTCCCTCTCTCTCTCTTTTTCTCTCTCCCTCCCTCTCTTTCTCTCTCCCTCCCTCTCTTTCTCTCCCTCCCTTTCTCTCCCTTCCTCTTTCTCTTTCTCCCTCTCTCTTTCTCCCTCTCTCTTTTTCTCTCCCTTTCTCTTTCTCTCTCTTTCTCTCTCTCCCCCCTCTCTCTCCCTTTCTCTCCCCCTCTCTATTTTTCTCTCCCTCTCTCTCCCTCTCTTTCTCTCTCCCTCCCTCCCTTTCTCTACCTGCCTCTCTCTCCCTTCCTCTTTCTCCCTCTTTCTTTCTCTCCCTCTCTTTCTCTCCCTCTCTCTTTCTCTCTCCCTCTCTCTTTCTCTCTCTCCCTCTCTCTTTCTCTCTCTCCCTCTCTCCTTCTCTTTCTCTCTCTACCTCCCTCTTTTTCTCTCCCTCTCTCTCTCCCTTCCTCTTTCTCTTTCTCTTTCTCCCTCTCTCTTTCTCCCTCTCTTTCTCTCCCTTTCTTTCTCTCTCCCTCTCTCTCTTTCTCTGTCTCTCTTTCTCTCTCTCCCTCTCTATTTCTCTCCCTCTCTTTCTCTCTCCCTCTCCCTCCCTCTTTCTCTCTCCCCCTCTCTATTTCTCTCTCCCTCTCTCTCCCTCTCTTTCTCTCTCCCTCCCTTTCTTTCTCTCCCTCTCTCTCTCCCTTCCTCTTTTTCTTTCTCCCTCTCTCTTTCTCCCTCTTTCTTTCTCCCTCTCTTTCTCTCCCTCTCTCTTTCTCTCCCTCTCTTCCTCCCTCCCTCCCTCCCTCTCTCTCTCTGATCGGGGATCGATTTGGAGGCACGGAGAGGAGGGGAGTGGCCGAGGGCTGCCCGTGTGACCTTGAAGCGGCCACCTTTGGAAGTACCAATGCTGCTCCAGCCAGGCTCGAGCCGGGCAGAGCGGGCAATGGGAGAGGAGCGAGCTGATCGCCTTCCCGGGAGCCGGGACTCTGGTGCGCCTTCCTGGCCAGCGGGGACTATGGTAGCGCCGGGATCGCGCAGTTCCCCGGGAAAGGGACTTCCTGGCCGCACTTCTCAGGGGGTGGGGTGCCCGGGCACAGGGCCAATCAGGAGCCCCGCGAGGGGGCAAGCATGCATAAGAGCCATGCCTTTTTTGTGGGGAGGGACACAATGAGGGAGCCAACCAATCGTGGGACGTAGATTCTGATGGGCAGATGGCCTGAGCCAAGGAGCCACCACCGCGGCCCGATGAGACCGCGCTGTGCCCGACAGGCAGCGCGTAATGGCCAATGAGTGCCGGGTGGGGGGTGGTGCTTGAGAGGTAGCTACTGAGTGTGCGGCACCATTGTGGCTATCAAGCCCCGTGGGCTCGACATTCCTACGAGGGAAGGGGCCCACGCAGCTGGCCACCAAAGCATGCAGCCGGCCTCCATGCAGGAAGAACAGCTGAACAAGCCCTGGGATAGAGGAGTGGTGTCTCAGTTCCTAAGACCATCGGAAATATGTGTTTTCCGATGGTCTTAGGCAACCCCTGTGAAAGGGTCGTTCGACCCCCAAAGGGGTCGTGACCCACAGGTTGAGAACCGCTGCTATAAGGGGACAATATTTATGTCCTGTAAATATGGTTTGGTTAATGACTGCATTCATCAGTCTGATGGATCATAAGTTTCCTTGACATGTTTTATGAATCTCTACCACATAATTAAACCTTTTGTTTTTCTATATGAATTTCATAGTTTGTAGTTCATATTTATATTTTCAGCTCTTTATAATACTTTCGGAGAAAAGAAATGGAAATGGGATCCATTTCATCTAAAATTATGGTTAGCTCTCATTCCTGCCATATCTAAAAATGTATCTGCAAAACAGATGAGCCTAGAGCTTAATCATCTGTGATTACTTGTAATTAAGATTCCAATTAGCAAACTTTCTTATACTGCCAATACTCATTTCATAACTCATTCGTCAATACTGACAAGTGAATTGTGTACTAGTCTCTAACTTGGAAGAGGGCACCTGTGACTTCAGAATTCTATTTAACTTCCAGAACCCCTTAATCTTTAATGTGAAAAAACTTTTAAATGACTTAAACTGGATTTAATTAATTGAAATTATATTTAAAATTCAGATATATTCTTTTTATACTGGATAAAATTATTATTTAATCTAGACAGTAGCCTTTTCTTTATATACATCTCCTGCTTTATATATTTACAAGTATAAAAATGGAGTAAGGTGTACATGCTGTTGAACTACAGCTTTTAACGTCTTCATCATTAGCTATGCTTGAAGGTGTACTGAATTACAGCTTGGCAACAATTGAGGGGTGCAGATTGCCTATTCTACAGTCAACGTTTACAGTGCTAGGTATGTACCAGAGCATTTTCTGACTTTAGATGAATATAGTGATTATATTTCATAGTTTTACTCTTCTTAAAAAGGAAATTTACACTTTTTATAATTCTAGGTATGTTTATGACTTTTCTGCTTCCAAATAAGTTAGATTGACATTTGTAATCATATAATAACAGTTGGAAAGAAAGCATAGGGCTGAAAAAGATGAATTTCCAAATAATCCAATTTAAAACAAATATTTCAAATGTTCTTTTATTTCGTAGAAACGTAATCATTTCAGTCAATGTTTAAGTTGCCTTGATTTATAGTAAAGAATATTCACAAGCACCTATTGCAATTAACATGGCCATTTAAAAGTTGAGTTTTGAAAGCAGCTTGGGAAGAGAAATTTTAAGAGGCAGCACTAGTACAACTGGTAATCAAGTGTGAAGCTTTATATCAATGTTCATCATTATTAATTGTCAGAAGGTTATTTTGCTTCAAATGCTTGGAAAATTATACACTTGGTGTTTGACAGAAGACATAATCTATGAGTCATACTGGATGTGGGATTCCTAATTATCTCGAATGTTCTTAGATAACACTTCTCAAGTGATTTCTGGAATAAAATGCCACATGGTATTTTTGGGCCTATAATTATATTAATTACCCCTGTTGTGCAATTATGATGCTAGTAGCCCTTATTGCTGAAATGTCTGATACATGAGTATGTCTGAAATTAGAGAAGAATTATATATTCTGTGGTATCACAATGGCTACACTTATATTACCCCTTGAGATACAAAATTAATCAACTACATTTTAGACCAGCATGTGATAGAAGCTGCCTATGTGATCAGTGTGGTGTACCATGTGAATTCAGAAAAGTTGTTTAACTAAGTGAAAAGTAATTAGGTCAGCCATTGTTAGATGTGTGAAGTTAGCATAGCCACTATGCATTTAATTTTCAGTTATAACCAATTTGCTCCTCAAAACAAATTTTGTGGTAGGTTAGAGCTAGGAGACAACACACTTATAACAAAGGCAATTGTTAAGATCAATTTGCAATCTCTGACTGTAAAATCCATCAGAAAGTCTGGGTGAAGAAATACTGATGTGCATGATAAAACTCTTGAGAACATGTTGGACTTCAAGAAGAACAAATAATTCAGTGATATATTCCACTCCTCGGCTGGGAACATTAATAATGAAGCTATAACTTAACTATTTTGGAGACATAATATAAACATAAGAGTCATGGCGAAGACCTTGGTGCTTGGAAAAAATGAAGTAAGTACAATAACTGATTACACAACCATGAGCTTAAAATAATGCTAAGAAGCGGTTACCACAGACAATCTGAGCAAAATTGTCAGTCAAGATAGGGAGAATTGAAAGTGGCTGAACAACTGAAAAACAACAGGTGCTGGGAACAGATGGATCAAGGAGGGAAGGATTAAAAACTCTACTCTATGAATAGAAGTTGACCACTGAAATATTGGTATCAAGAGTTTAGAAATTAGCAAGGAGATGAGAGTAAAAAGCGAAGTATATTATGTTGTGCCTACTTAAAGCCATGTTATTTTTTGCAAATATAGGATATTGTTGCACTGAGAAATTATTTCTTTAAAAAAAGCACCCTTTGCTACTGAATTTTCTATTCAAAATCATTGCATTGTTCTCTAGCTATTATCTACTGTGGAAAATTATAGTTCATAGTTAAATGTTCAGGCTATTCTGATCTGAACTCATCAAATTTGCAGGCAACACCAAACTGGCAGGAATAACCAACACTCCAGAAGATAGGCTTAAGATACAGGAGGATCTTGACAGACTTGAATGACTTCTGAAGGGAAAGTAGCCCACTTCAGTTTATTGTTTATAGTTTATTGTTCTCACTGTCAGGAAATTTCTCCTTAGTTCTAGGTTACTTCTCCTGATTAGTTTTCATTCATTGCTTCTTGTCTTGCCTTCTGGTACTTTGGAGAATAGGTTGACCCCCTCTAGAAAAGATAATCAAGCAACGAATCAGCAAACACCTAGAGGCAAACAAAGTCATTACCAAAAGTCAACATGGGTTTGTCAAAAACAAATCATGCCAGACAAATCTTATTGCATTCTTTGACCAGGTGACAAAATTAGTGGACCAGAGGAATGCTGTGGATATAATTTACTTGGACATCAGTAAGGCATTTGTTAAAGTAGACCACAGCTTACTACTTGATAAGATAAAAAAATGTGGGCTAGACAGTATCATCACCAGATGGATTTGTAGCTAGCTGACCGGCCGTACTCAGTGTGTGGTCCTCAATGGAATGCATCTACATGGAGGGAAGTGTGTAGTGGGGTGCCCCAGGGCTCTGTTCTGGGCCCAGTGCTCTTCAACATCTTCATCAATGATTAGGATGAGGGGATAGATGGGGAACTCATCAAATTTGCAGATGACACCAAGCTGGCAGGAATAGCCAGCACTCCAGAAGATAGGCTTAAGATACAGAAGTATCTTGACAGACTTGAACATTGGGACTATATAACAAAATGAAATTCAATGGTAAAAAAAGTAAGGTTCTACACTTAGGCAAGAAAAACCAAATGCACAGGCATAGTATAGATGGTACCGTGCTCAGTAGTAGTAACTGTGAGAGGGATCTTAGAGTCCTAGTGGACAATCACTTAAATATAAGCCAGCAGTGTGCTGCAGCTGCCAAAAAAGCCAACACAGTGCAACCAATGTACTGACTGCCAGACAAGAAGAATTAAAAGAGAAAATTATAGCATATACAAAATTACTAATAGAAAGACAGACTGCCAGCATTGAAAGTAGTGCTCAAGAAAGACTAGGCACCTATAATGAAAGATATAAATAAGGCACTTGCAAGGATTAAAATACCACCTATCAAACATACTGATCAGTTTGCCTACAGTATAACAGAAGGACTGGTATCAAAACTAGGCAGAAACAAAACAAACAAACAAAAAATAAAAGCAAAATCATATTCAATCACAAAGTGGAAGTTCAGGCTGGAGGCCAAAATAAAGAAACTAAGATCAGATTTAAAGAACATGAAAGAGTAAAAATTGAAGAAAGTTAGAATCAAGTTAAGACTAATTTAAAAAAATATTGGCTTGGGACCAAAAAATTGAAAATTCTTTGGAAATTATAAAGCAACAAATAACAGCAATAGCTGAGAAAAGTAAATGCTGTGAGGCATGAATCATCCAATTTAAGCAAAATCAGCTATTTGAAATAGACCAAAGGCAATTCAAAATTAATAGCTAGCAATAGAACAAACCATGTGGTGACATTTCAGTAATAACAGGTTTTTTTTTGAGTGATCAGTAAAAAGAAAAAGGCTGTTCAGGATAGTGATTAAGGCATCAGGCTAGAAACTATAAACTGTTCGTCAATATTTTTATCTTTCAAAATTAACTAAAATTATTTAGTTTTCAAATCATTCCCTTATAGTCCACTTGTACTGTATTTTAAAATCATTTGTTCATAGTTCATCCTTCATTTCTTCCATTAAGGCCACTAACACCCCAATTAACAACTAAAAGCCACACACAATGAGAGAGAGAGAGGGGGGGGGGGGTTCCAGCACAAACCTGAAAGCTTGGAAGAATAACTTTTAGTTCCGGTGATTGACTCACATTAGATCCTACAACATTACCCTTGGACATGTATATTTGTCTTCATTCACAGGACACAATTCTTTGTAGGTAAAACTTTAAGAAGGGCCTTACAAGTTAGATATTAAAAAGTCAAGCATTGCCTATTCATAAAAATCTGATGCTGTAGTTCACTATAAACACTTTGGATCTATGTACTATGATAGTCTTCTTTCATCTTGGAATGTAATAGAAGTTTTCCACACTGGGTTTCTCTCTAACTTTTCAAAACTTTTGCTTTATTCTTGACATTCCATCCACATTATTACTGCGTTTTTGTAAGTACAAATTGTTTTCATTTTCTATTGCAACTAGAGTTGATCCAGGTTCTTAATGACTTTCATGGAAAAATTGACTGAACTGACAGATGTACCAAAGTTGTAATTACCTTTTCAATGATAAATGAATCACTGTACAGATATTACAGGGTAGACCCTTCTTCCTTAGTGTAACTGACATTAAGTAGTAGTTAATATCTCTAGTTTGAGCTACTGTGTCATTTCCTTGCATGTTGTTTGCTTAAAGATTGACTTTGAATTCAGTGCTATTTATTTTAAAGTCCCTTGAGTATGTGTCGTGTCTATTGATTGTACTTCTCATATAGCTTCAATGGCAGGTCTGGTGTTGAGATGCGGGCATTTATAGGACAAAAAGCTGGTGATACTATTACATAAATATTTTCATAATTGTTCCGTATAAGTTGTTGATTATAAAAATTCAAAGTAATTAGCACAGAATATTCACTAGAAGTAATTGTGTATATGTGTATAGGAGCCAGCACTTCGATTCTCACTGGCTCCAGGTTGATTCAGCCTTCCATCCTTCTGAGGTTGCTAAAATGAGGACCCAGATTGTTGGAGGCAATACGCTCATTCTGTAAACCGCTTAGAGAGGGCTGTAAAAACACTGTGAAGTGATATATAAGTTTAAGTGTTAAGTGCTATATCCCTATCAAATTATGTTCATATTGATGGATTGATGCACATGTGGTTACAAACAGGTTAGTTAATTTCTAAATGTATAACACTAACTGAAAGCAAAAAATGTAAAAAGGGCTAAATGTCTTTTCATTTAAATTTCTATAGCACTAATTAACATTTTCTCTTCTAAGGCAAGCGAAAAGAAAGATTCATTTTGATGTACAAAGATCCATGAAAAATAAAAAAATGTCAGTTTGGAAATTGTACTTTATTAATTTTAACACATGAAAAATACTGGAAAAGAAAAAAAAACATTTTGAAAAAGTGCTTTTTATACTTCTTCATTTTAAAAGAACCAATTTAATAAAATTATTTGCTATATTCTAAAAAGGATTTATATGCACATATAATAAATATAGTTGATCAATTCAACTGCTGACTATCCTAGGATG
>NW_015392920.1:21919-28348 GCF_001527695.2 Protobothrops mucrosquamatus
TTTTGTTATTTTTACCACAGAAATGAAAACAAGGAATCTATGGAAGAAAATAAGAGACACTATTTTGTTATTTTTACCACAAAAATGAAAACAAGGAATCTATGGAAGAAAATAAGAGACACCATATTATTATGCAGGAAATCTCTCTCTCTCTCTCTCTCTCTCTCTCTCTCTCTCTCTCTCTCTCTCTCTCTCTCTCTCTCTCTCTCTCTCTCTCTCTCTCTCTCTCTCTCTCTCTCCCTCCCTCCCTCCCTCCCTCCCTCAATATTGAGCAAACAGTGACGAAAGCAGAACTAATATTTTTTTTAGGAAAATTAGGAAGAGAATGAAGTTACATTTTTGCAGATTCATTTTCTCTCTCCCTCCCTCTCTTTAGAAAGTTCTGACTCAGTTATGTCATCAAACGTTCTCTTTGATTTTGCCATCTACTAAATCTGAATTTGATTCAGAAGAACTGAAACAAACTCTCTACCAAGCACTCTCTCCGTTTCCTGATCTGATTAATTAATCTTATTTCTCCATTGTTACTTTGCTGAGGAGGGCATTTGGTTTGGTAAATTCTTAAATTTGAAAGCAATGAATGCAGTTCAACTGAAACTGATTCTAGTTTGATGTATGTTTTAAGCCTCAGATTGGTAACTTCCTTTTAGGCTATCTAAATATTTTAATTTTAGTTTTATTATTCAACATGTACACATTTTAACTGGATTATTTTATCCTTTGGCATTGATATGAATTTTATTGTGCTGCTCAGTTTATAATTTAGCTTTTTAATTATGTTATTTTAATTATCTTTCTTTTCATTATTTATAAATTACTACTTTCCAAGTAGAAAATTTGCTTTAAACAAAAAAGTAGAATAAGCGTATGCCAATTCTACATCAATAAATCAATTAATGTAAATAGGAAAATATATTTACTAGCCCTTGTCATTGGAAACAAAAGTTAAGTAACATAACCGAAAAGATAAATTTCAGAAGCAGAAATCATTAAATGGAATGAATCCAAAGAAAACTGCACAATAGAAAATTAACAGAAATTCACTATGGTTTGACAGTCTAACAGTTATCAAATGCTCCTCAAAATCTGTTTTCCTTAAAACAGACACTGCTTCATTATAGTATATCAAGTGCATTTAGTAAAAATTCAATTGCAAAACATTTCTTTGGCGCTATTTAGTATTATCTTAATAGGGTCTAAGATAATAACAAGGTACTTCAAGAAAGATAAATTTTGGAGAGGAGCTCTCTAGCATTCAAAATAATTTGCTGAAGGACTGGCTTTGATTCTCATCTATTGTCATGGTAACAATGATTCTATAATGTACTCTATAATGCATATTAATTTAAGTGTCGATGCAGTATTGCCTACCAAGAGCACCTCTGTGTGTGCTCAGAAATGGAAGTTGAGCCTATGGCACATTTTGCTAAGTTGCTCTCTGCATGGTATCTGGCATTTCAACTTATTGAACCACTCAGTAGGCTTTCCTATCCACATTAGTTAATGATTTATAGGTCATTTACCTTGAGAGCAATTTACTGACGCATCAAAGAAGGCTTTGCAAGACCATCAGAAGCTGGAAATGTTGTGTCCTAAAAATTAATTAATTAAACAAAGTTATATAGCTACCATGTATCAAAAGGAACTGTGGTAATGAATAAAACAGAAGCACAATACACTAAAAAGTCCATTTGGAACAATAAACAATACTGAGGCCCCACCAATCATCCCACACCAGCTCCATCAACATCCTGGCCTCAGTATAGGGGGAAAACCCAGGTCTTTACCACTTTCCTGAAGGTTAACTGGGTCAGGACTATCTATATTTCTGAGGGAAAATTGTTCCATAAGGTAGCTGCCGTAATAGAGAAGGCATATTTTGAGCCACCTTCCATGGTTTCCCTGGGGGAATGCAGAACATGTGTCCCCCACCATTTATTAGATGGGCAGAAAGTATCAAGAATAAGTAGTCTCACAGGAAACTAGGTTTCATGCCATGTAGCCTTTAGAGAAGAAAACCAGCACCTTGAATTGCATCCTGAAGTCTAATGGGAACCAATGTAGCTCATGCAGCAATATTGTTACATGGATATACTGATGTGTTGCCTGTACTGCCTTCCTCATTATGTTCTGGACCAGCTGCAGGTTCTGAATAATCTTCAAGGGAAGCCTCCATGTAGACTACATTGCAATAGTCCAGTTGGGAGGTAACTAAAGCAATAAACTAATTTTGGATTCTGTTTTCCATTTACTAGTATTAGCCTGACAATTTTGTTTCTACCTTTTCTATTAATCTCTGGACAAACATCTGATTGTCACAGCACTGCCTATTAGCTTGATGCTTTTAATTTTTATATAGCATGCCTATGCTCTGGTATATTTGCCAGATATAGAACTCAGTGGCTTACATGACTTTCTTTCTTCAAATCCATTTTATAGTTTCTGTTCTTTTTAAAAAATGTATTTCTGATTTACAGCCATTCTGCAAATCAGCAAACAAATTTCACTTTATTTTCAGAGAAAAAGGCTGTTAAAACCTTACTGTTTTCATTCAAACTCTATGCTGAAAGGAGGTTTCAACTTTAGATGCCATTTTCTTAAAAAAAAAACCACAGTAAACAATTCAAAAAATGTTTTACTTTTGGTTTCTTATTTTGCATGTATGTGTTGCCATCTTTTAGTTTCAATTAGAGCATCAAAAACTGGAGATGGCACAGATTCTCTGATTCACTTATTTGGAAAACAGCCCAATATACTTTGGCTTGCTTGAGAGCTTCCAGTTAGACAAGTGCTGCAAATATGTAGAAAAATGCCAAATATATTGGAAGATTTTAGAAAAACAGGTGGACATGAGAAAGATAGCTAAGGCAAAATGGATTATGGAGAGAGCAAGAGAATATAGGAAGGAGCTTTAGTTTTCCTTCATTGTTTATAATAAGCACTTTGATGTAAGTCATGCCAGAATGTGGAGAAGATAAAGTCTGTGGGCATTCCTAAGCACTTGATTATTCTTTTGAGGTACTTATAAAATTAACAGGAAGTCACTGTAAAATCTGAATTTGGAGAAACAAGATGGTTCATGACTGAGAAGAGAGCCAGGCAAGGATGCATATTATCCCATATTTGTTTACATGTTTAACATGTATTAGAAGAATATCAGAAGAGATGACAGCTGGAATCAAAGCTGGAGGTAAAAACATAAATACATTGAGATTTGCAAATGATCTTTGTTAAGTGAAAGTATGGGAGATTAGCAGATGTTATTATGAAAGGAACAATAGAAAATGAAAAAAAATCAGAGTTGCTAGACATTAAGAAGACATACATAGCACCCACTAGTGTGTTTAGTAAATTTACAGAGCACTATGAAGAAGTGAAATTTTCTTGGTTTGTGGGGGGCATTAACTGTAAATAAAAACAGATGGTGTATTAAGGCAGTCAGAAGAATACTAGGAAGTAAGGAAATTACAAATGTAATTAAGTTTATGAAAGATACAGATATTTCAGTGATAAAAAATATTCAAGTAATTAAAGCAATTATCATTTCAATCATATGAATGGCTATGAAAGCTAACTAATAAGAAAAAATAATTGGAATTATGATTTGGAAATAGTTAATAAAAGTGTCCTTGACTGCAAGAAGAACTAATAAAATCAGTGCTAGGCTAAAGAGACAGCCTAGACTGCTAAAATTCTAGCTGTTCCCTTGCGGTGATAATCAGCAAGCGGAAACTTTCATACTTTGATCATGTGATGCCAGTGAACGCTGAAACAGAAAAAAAAATAGTGATACTTAGCAAGATTGAAATACTATAAGAAAACGAAACGGAAAAATAAATAAGATAGGATCAAAGACATTAGTGGAATGTATGTGGAAAAGCTACAAGATATTGCTAAAGACATATTGGGATGATTAGCATTTGCCTATGCTAGTGTTTCTCAACTTTGGCAAGACACATGGATTTCAACTCCCAGAATTCCCATTTTATATACATAAATGGATTTATTTATGTATTTATATGTCATTCCATTTAATAAGGTAAATATTAAAAAAACATTGAGGGACAGCCATAATCCTTATATGATTTCAACCTTCAGGAGGGATAGAAACAATCTCCCAAACTCTGAATGTTCATCAAAAAAACCCTGCCCTTACTGATTTATGACAACTAATAGAGTTGAAGTCCACCTGATATTGGGGGAATGCTGGAGAATGGAAGCATTAAGTAAGAATAATATAGCCAGGGCTTTTTTTTGTCATAGAACGCCCAGAACGGAGTTCCGGCACCTTTTTGGGATGGAACCTTGTAGGGTAGGCAAGGCAGGTTGTATGACATATGTGAGTTCCGGACCTTTTCTTTTTACAAAAAAAGCACTGAATATAGCTGATGGCTGTGTGATAGTTCCTAGATAAATAACCTACAATACTTCAGGTAGTTAATGAAGGAACCAGGAAGACATGATGAATGAGAAAGCAATGAAGACTGTTTTTAATGTGCTGCTTGATTGGTACTCAAAACATAGAGAGTCTGATAGAAATAATTGAAAGTTATGGAGAAACAGCAACAGAATCAGAAATATTTAATATTTTCTATAAGAAAGCTGATACTGCTTCACAGACTCCAACAGCATTTCCAAACACAATTTCCCCAGGCCTCTTGCTCTGTGTGAACTCTATGTAACATCCACAGTTGTCTGAACAATTACTTATTCAGTCCAAATTATACAGTGCTGCAAGATAGCAAGGTCAGTAAAGAAGCCAAATAATAAAAAAGAGCTATTAAATCAGGGATTACCCAAACCAAAATCAGTTTTCCACAAATGGTTGCAGTGTTCTTGCCCAAATATTCCTTTGCACCGGATACAATGACATACTGTACATAAAAGGAGAGGGCTTGCTAGGAATTATAAAATGTTTCTTTAAATCACCACTCCACTGCCGAATATATCAGGTCCATTTAAAAGATACTTAAAGGTTCTCAAAGTGAAAAGCAAAGTTTTACTGAAATTTATAAACAGAATTATTCTACTAATTCCTGGCTTGGTTTTAATGTAGCCTAAAGTGTCTTTCAAGAGGCAGCTGCTAAACCTCCACTAATGAAGAGAAAATCTTGAGAAAAGAGACTTTATTTCTATTGGTGTGCCAGATAAAGTGCTCTTGAGGAATAGCAGTAATGAGGAAAAGAATAGGATGTCTTTCCCTAGACATTGCTAGATATTTACAATTCAAAACTTTAAAAAAATGGATTTCGAATTTCATGTTCCTTAGGTGATATTGAACTCTACTAACCATCACATATAAAATTATATATAATTATTATATTATTACATTATATTGTATAATGTTACATTATATATAAAATTAAAATTATATAAACATTATTATAGCCTTCTATCCTTCCGACTTCGGTAAAATGAGGACCCAGATTGTTGGGGGCAATATACTGACTGTAAACTGCTTAGAGAGAGGGCTGCAAAGCACCATGGGGCAGTATATGAGTTTAAGTGCTGTTACTATAATGAAGGTGAGTCCGTTAAACATGTGATTAAGACAATTCCTCTTATGAAGCTTCAATCTGCCCTTTAGAAGCAGTTATGGACTCAGCATCATCAGACTGTTTACAAAGAAGCCAACCAGACATTGTTGATCTCCTGGAACTTTGCCAAATAAAACAAATAAAGACAAAAAGATGGCAAAATCGGGCAACCAGGAAAAACATATGCACACTATTTAGAAGGTGCTTACGTAGCCAAAAGCCTGGGCAAAAAGTCACATCTTCTGAAACGCCACTAGAGTGGGATTCTCATTCTAGAAGGTGGGCTCTGTGACAGAAAGCATGCTTCCAGAGCCCTGTTAGACGGTGTTATTTAACTAAAGGAATCTGGACAGCATTAAACCTGTTGGAACAAAGCAGCCACACAGTTACTATGGAATAATCCTAATCTTAAATGGCACCACTGAAGAAATTCATTAGTGAAACCAGACCAACTTCTGTAAGCATCAAGAGTACCTTTTAGTATTATCAATGTATCACAAAATGTAAACCACTCTTTTAAACATTTTGTTAATGTCTTCAAGTCAGTATTAACTCTTGGCAACTGTCTGAACAAGTTCCTGCAGTTTTTTGGCAACATTTTCAGCAGTGGCTTGTTGTTGCCCTCTTCCTAGGGCTGAGAGTCAGTGACTGGCTCAAGGTTACCAAGGTAGCTTTGTATTTTAAGAATGACTAGACCCGGGGCAGGGGCGGTGGGGTAGCGGTCATTATAAGGGAGAGCCTTTGTCCGAGGGAGACCACTGTGCCTCAGATAGACGGTGTGGAGTCCCTCCTGGTGAAATGGGGGCAAGGGGTTCAAGTGGGTCTGTTGATTATATACCTGGCTCCCTGCTATGTATCAACAGCCCTGCCTGAGCTGGCCGACGTAATAGCC
>NW_015392920.1:30192-34235 GCF_001527695.2 Protobothrops mucrosquamatus
CGGCTGGCGACCCCCAGGGGGAGGGCCTTCTCTGTGGGCGCCCCCACCCTGTGGAACGAACTCCCCCCAGAGATCCGGATTATTCCGGATCTCCCCTCCTTCCGCCTTGCCCTCAAGACATGGCTTTTCCATCAAGCGGGATTGGCCTAGGGGGGGATTTTATAGGGATTTTAAAGGGATTTTATAATTTTTCTAATACAGGTTAATTAATATATATTTTAATTTGGCTTTTAAATATTTATTGTATAGCTCTGTTTTTATTTACCTGTAAGCCGCCCTGAGTCCCTCGGGAGAAGGGCGAGGTATAAATTAAAGTAATAAATAATAAATAAAATAATAAACTTGTAGTCTCCAAGTTTCTAGCCCAGTGATGGCGAACCTTTTAGAGACCGAGTGCCCAAACTGCAACCCAAAACCCACTTTTGCATCATTGGGTGCCGGATGGGTGTGGCCCATTGGGTGGGCGTGGCTGCAGTGGTAACGGCAGACTGAGTGGGACTAAAAAGTTCAATCAATCAATTCCAACTTTGCAAGATATTTTTTGTTTCCGGCGAGAAGTTGAAATTGACTGACTGATTGAACCTTTTTTTTTTTGCACATGGCGGCAGAGGCCTAAAGCGAAAAGGGTTTTATAAAACCCAGCTGAAGGCCTAGGACTGGGGCGACGGTGCGCGTGCCCACAGAGAGGGCTCTGAGTGCCGCCTTTGGCACCCGTGCCATAGGTTCGCCACCACTGTTCTAGCCTGATTCCTTATTCTTTCACTAAACTGGTTCTTCTAATCAATAGCTGCCCTCATTGCAGCATCCTACCTGTAATAATTAAAAAGATACGTTTCTACATGCTACCCAAAATATGTGTTCTGGCTAATCATGTAGAAAATAACAAAACATTAGATGGTTTGTGGGGATAGAGCAGACATGTCAAACTCGCAACGACATGTGACATCGTGCATGTCATGTGTCTGATTAACGAAACGTATCAGAGCTTTTTCTCCATTGCTGGCAATGGAGTGGGCGCGGCTTCTGGATGACGCATCCGGCCTGCGGGCTGGCAGTTTGACACCCCTGGGATAGAGGAAGCCTTCACTCTGCTATAATTTGGACCAAGCTTCCTGGCTTGGTCATTCTACCTGCAATGAATACTTAGCCAGGATTGGCCAGTGACTTCCAAATATTTACTTCCAGCACTCAAGGCATCTTGATTAAAGCATTAATAGAGATATTACTGCAAACATGTTTTTCTGAAGTTTGTGAGGAGACAAAGTGATATTGAAAAAAGTTTGCATTTTTTTCTCTTTCACTTCAACATGGATAAAACTTTTGTTCCAGGGAATTCATGTTGTGTTCATGTCTGTTTTTCTTTCAGGAATTGCTTGCCATACCCTTCACTCATCTCCCAGTTCCTACATATCATTTCAACTATTTCAGACAAAAGCTATCAAATACAGTTCAAATACAGTTTTGCTGTCATGTTAAAAAGTTCATTACCACACAGCACTCTTAGGATTTGCTGTGATGATACATTTCACAGGGCTCACTAGAATGCTGCCTTTGCTCTACAGTGCTAATCTGGCACGATGATGAATATCTGTGGCTTCTCAGATTATATTTTCAGTCTTTTCTTAGACTTGACCCCGTAGTAAGGATTTTTTAAAAAAGCTTTTTTTTTCTTTTAGATTTTACCTTTTCTTAAGGAACTTAAGGTATCATGCTTCTGTTCTCACATTTGCTACAAAAGATATCCATAGGGGAAGGGACCAATAATGTCAAAAAGGCATGTCTGTGTGATCAAAGCCCCACCCCTTTTAAATGCATATTACACGCAAAAAGGGTGGAGATTCATTTGTCCAGTTGCACCTGCCATTTTGATGATGCTGACTTCCTCTGTGGATCCTTGTGGTTTCTACACAAGCTTGCCTCTTGTCACGATATGCAAAGTTTAAACTTTAGTCTAATCAGTCTGCTCACTGATGACTCACTTGTAGAAGGCAGGAAATTAGGAATGAACAACAAGGAAGAGAAAATAAGTGCCCAAAGTTTCAGTGTTGATCTTAAGTTCCGTTTAAAATTAGTAGTGTTTGCAATAGTGGCACACTTTTATAGAAGCGAACTCAGTTCTTTTTTTAACCAGTCTTAACTAAAAGGAAATGTAGCATCTTAACAAGGGACCATAAAAGCTAAATTATAAGCTTTTGAACAATATTACCATTGATCCTTTAATTTAGTCTATTTTGGTCAAATAAGCTTTTCTGTTAATGGAGGAAAATGGATGCTATATAAGGCAGCCGTCGATTATAGTTTGGAAACCATTTTTTTCCAGATTTTGCTAAGAGGCGACTGCTGAGATATGAACAATAAAGAACTTTAAAGTCTTTATAGTGTTTTCAGAGCTCTGTGTGGGTTTCAGCTTATGTCATCATCACTTAGTGAAGTAATTTCATTTAGGTTATAGCTAAATCTTTCTACAGCTGAATTTATGAAAAGAAACATAACCACCATTATCACATGTTCCATACATTGTACATTTTCATTGAATGGCATGACGGGGATGATATTCAAAAAGTGACTATTTCCTTATTGCATATTTAGCCTCCAGTCACATTTTCTTAATGCAGCTTGAAAATAGTATTTTCTTCTTATGTTGTGTCTTGATTATTTTATTTCCTTACAGGCTAGTTTCAGCAATTCATGGGCTACTTCTCAGAGGGAAGAAGCACTTCTTCAGCTGAAGCTATGCTTTCCATTCACTCTCTTTTAGACCTTTTATCAGACCTTGTTTTGTAAATCAAAGTTTGCTGGTTTGAAGCAGCACAGAATGTTTTTAATTATTGTTATTCTTTCTGTGTTTTCTATTATTTTTTTCCTGTGGATGATTATTTTTCAGCAACTTCAGTTCAATAGTATTTTCCAGTCACCTAAGATAAAAAGAATCCCAAAGATGCTTTTTCAAGAGGCAACTGGACTTTCTTGTTATTTTCACTTGTTAGTTTCACTTCTCATCATGATGTTTCTCATTTGCCTCTTGAAAAAAGCACCTTTGGGACTAAGATAGAAAGTTTTCACTCTCAGCTCTCAGTCCTTACTATGCATCTTCTGGGATACTCAGTAAACACGGATATGCCTAATTCATTTAATTAATCCCATTTTAAAATCATAGGATACTGATGGAACATTGTTTAAAATTCTAGCCCACTGATTTGTCAAAATAGGATATTCCACATTATTTGAATATTATCATCAAATATATTAGTTATGCTTTCTTTCTTTCTTTTTTATCAATGCCTTGGATTTCCTTGGCTTTTCTGTATTCTGCATGATTTTGCTTAACATGAAATAAAGTATGTGTTTATGCAAGTTTATATATTCTAATAAATCTGCAATACTTTATTTCTTAATCCAATTAAAAGACAAATTTAAAGATGGCTACATCTTAAAAAGTTAAATAAATTAAAAAGTGCAAATGAATAAAACATTTTACAATTATTACATGCTATTTGTAGATTTGCAGGCAATGAAACCTTTTCAGAAGTTGAAATGCAATTTCTATAGCAACAGGTTGCAATATCTGTCATAAAACTTCTCCATAGTGATCATGAATTCTGATCTCAAGTGTATGAAAGAATTGTAACAATTAATATAAAAGAAAAATCAAAAGGCCAGATTTATAAGAGTTTTTATTAGATAATCTATCTTTATAATTCATTAGTTAAGACTTAAAACTTCAGTAATATTATCTCAAAGGATAGTATAATCTGTGTTGGTCTAATAGAGAAAACAAATTTTAAGAGATCCATTTAATAGGACACGTTATTGCAGGGTCCAATGTATTGTAACACATGAACATTGTTTCAGTAAACTAAAATGAATATAATTTATCTTCAAAAAATAAAATCTGCCAGTCTGAAATCTGTTAATGTAAATGTTATTATAGCATCTGCCAGTAAATGCAATATTTGTTTCAATTTGATTTAAAACTGAGCTAAGGCAAGAGGAAAAAATTCATGGTTTTGAACAAATCCTAATGCAGATTTTGTTTCTATTTG
>NW_015392920.1:37325-43387 GCF_001527695.2 Protobothrops mucrosquamatus
GATTTAAGGAAGATAAAACTAACTTCAAAAAGATGCATGGCTTTTAGTAAAAAAAAAAACTTTTAATTGACATAAATGACAAGATTTTCTAGGAAAGAAATGTGGATGCGGAGATCTTCAGCTTTAAAAGAATGGGATGACTTTTAAAAGAATGGTGACAACTTGAAAAAAAATGAGGAAGGGGCATATGGGCTACTGGGTGGAGGTGAAAAAAATACAGATCATGGCCATGACTGCATGATCAAAGCCCCACGGCTTTTTGACACAACTAAAACAGGGACAGGGCTTCGTTTTTGACTATCTCATAGATGTGCCTAAGGAGCAATGTTTAATTGGAGAATGCTATAAAATGTAGGAAACATTGAACAGAGCTAGCACAATTCCTATTGGGATAGATTTTGGTCTGATTTGTCCTCCAGCAAGAAAGTAAAATAGGCCTTAAGAGTTCTATGAGAGAGGGGAAAAAAAAGTTATACTACTTTGAAGAATAGGCAGCTATTCTGAAATAATCTGACCAACCACTTGGTGTCACTCTTGTTCAATACTTTGCTGGCAACTCTTAAAAATTCGGGAAAATTAAGCAAGTTACCTTTTTTTTGTAAGTCCCATTTTGGAAAGGAGTACATGAAATGTCGTAAACATTTCTCTTCCTCTGTGGATATTGACTGAAAGCTCTCTTGTAAGCCCCTAATCACCTAAAGCCAAGGAGAGCAATCTTTTGCAAACAGCACAATTTCTTCACTGGTTGTAAAAATCTGGCTGCGTGGGGAATGGGGGAAGAAAAGATTGCATACAAAGTTTATTATGATTTCAATTATCCATTAATTAGTGATAAATTCTAGAGTACAAATGAGTATCTCTTTAAAAAAAAGAATGTAAAATAGCCTTGAGGAATAAATAATTTTAAGGTCAGTAGTTATGGTTGCAATTCCCATAATAAAATACTTAAATTTAAGAAATAACTACATCGGTTATTAACTACATTTCCTTTTGTGCAAGCGAAGATGGAAATTCTATAGAATTTATTAGAGAACTTTACCTTAAAAATGGTGTTCATGCAGTTATATGGGCCACTATTAATAGATGACAATGTATTTACCATGATTTATTATAGGAAGCTCACATTTGTTTTCCATGTGAAAGGAAAGAGGCTCTGCTGTTCCCAAGACCATATCAATTATTGACAATTTAAAAGAGCTTGTTTACCAATTGATCGGTTGCAACAGAAAAAAAGCTGGAATCGTCTATCTTTTCAAAAGCATGTGCACAAGCTTAATACGCATATGCAAAAATCTAAATGTGCACTACTGTTGCATGAAATATATTTCCATTTAAACTATTATGGGATTCCCCTGATCAGCTGCCTCTTCTCTGGGTATAGTACAGGGGTAGTCAAGCTTGGCTCTTTTATGACTCGTGGACTTCAACTCACAGGAATTCTGGGAATTGAAGTCCACGAGTCATAAAAGAGCCAAGGTTGACTACCCCTGGTATAGTATCTGTTCTATTGCACTCTGCCCTGAAGTAGTATTCAGGCTGCTGCTCCCTTTTCTGTCTTTAAGAGTAGATTATGTGTGTGAGCCCTGGGTCCTGGAACAGAAATATTACTCCCTCAAATGTAGCCACTAGCTCCTCAAATGATGGCTATTGTTGACATGCTGCATTATGAACATAATAAAGATTTGATTTGATTGATTGGAATAAAGTTCAACCATGTCTGAAGGTTTGCCTTGATGCCCAAAAGAGTTCTACTTCATCCTTGCTTTTCAACAATTTTATTTATTTTCCTTACAATTTTCCTTACAATTCCTTCTGCCTGTAACCTAGTAATAATCAATCTGCAAAAGAAGAGACAAGATCAAAGTTCTCCTTCAGGTACATAATATCTGGGAACATTCTTCAATCTCAGTCAGTAGCAGGAAAGATTTATTACTGCTGCTGAAATTTTGACCATGATCTCCACAAAATCTTAGTGTAAAAATTTAAATTCACTTCAGTCAAGTCCACCCTCTAAATCATGTTTTTAAAATTCATTGTTTAGAGATCAGTACAGGCTGTTGAATTGTTATAATGACTCATTAGACAAGAAAAATATATTTAGTTTTAAAAATGCAATTAGAGAAAGATAATATTAACACAGACTTTATTTTCCAATTCATTATAGGTGTTTATTTAATTATATAAAATAAATATTTACTTATTTATTCAATTTGGATATTATCTGACTCCAACCACAATAGTATAATATAAATAACAAAATACATAAAATATCCAGAACAGTTAAAAAATAACTACAAAATAACCGATGGATTGATTAAATACGTGCCATAAAGTAATTTTCAAGTCACATAGATTGATTTTTCTCAAGGCAATACCAATGTCCATAAGTATTAATATTCTTCTTATCATTCTTTAAAGTCCAACTTTTGCTTCCATACAGTGTTACAAGAAATATCATGGCTTGAACAGTTCTGATATTTGAAGATATAGACATATCACAGGATTGGAATATCTTTTCCAAAGCCTTCATGGCTGCTCTACTGAGTGCTAGCTTGTAGCATATTAACATGACAATGTTAGGTATGAAAAAATTGCTGGAGTAGCAGAAATGGATAAGTCAGTCTCCTGCTCCATTTTGGTTCTGTAAGCAATAGCAATAGCACGTAGACTTATAGACCGCTCCTTAGTCCTTTACAGCCCTCTCTAAGCAGTGTCAGCATGTTGCCCCCAACAATCTGGGTCCTCATTTTACTGACCTCAGAAGGGTGGAAGCCTGAGTCAATCTTGAGCTGGTCAGGATCGAACTCCTGGCAGTCAGGAGAATTAGCCTGCAGTACTGCATTCTAAGCACTGTACCACCACAGCTCTTACAGCCTTACAGTCCAACTATATTTTTCTTTTTCATGTTTTCAACTTTGGCATTCCAGTTTCCAGTCACAAGCAGCACATTTTACTTGCATATTCTGACAGTTTCTTCTTTGTTTTTCATGTCCTGACTAATAAACAGTGTAATCTTGTGACTGAAAGTGTCTGATCCCAGTCCATTGCAATTTGATGAGAATTAAGATATCAATTTGTACTCATTTAATTTCGTCTTTCATTGTGTTGAGCTTTCTTGTGTTCATTTTCTTATGTTCCATGTTCTTACTGTAATTCTATTTTTACAACCCTGGATTTTCTTTTCCTGTATGGCAACAATTAAAACTATCAAAAGTTTTAATCTATTCATGCCATAAACACCATTAGTACTCCCAAAAGTTCCTCAGCTTTTGCTCAATAGTATATTGTATCTGACCAGAATCATTTTATATTTTCTATCCATATGGCTTTCTTGATAAAAATGCAGAAGTTGTTTACCATTACCTTCACCAGTGCAGTATGAATTTGTGGTGTCATCCTTGTCACTAAAGAGATCATTCTGCCTCTGGCATCTTCCTATAATGCCGCTGCACAATACATCTGGATGAGCTTTACTCCTTGAGTGACCATACTGGGAATGAATGAATGAATGAATATATACACATATTCTTGGCATACACTCCTGATATTTTACATTAATTCCTCCCAGGGATATACCCCGTCACAATGAAGCAACACAGGAGGACTTGGGGGGGAAAACAAAATAATTATGAGAGGACAATGCAAATAACAAAATGAAGATAAAAGTTCACAAAGAGTGGAGGCCTATCCATTCACCCTTAAGGCTTGGGTAAATAGGTTTTCAAGACCTTCAGTAATTCATCAGGGTGGAAACTATATGAATCTCAGGGAGACCTCATTTAAAGAGTAGGCACCATTTACAGAAAAGGTTTAGTTCCTTTTGTCACCTGCACTTTAAGAGGAACTGTGAGTCCAAGAAAAAACCCCCAAGTTGGACACTATCTCCTGACTAGGGAAGTCCAACCTCATCCAAGAGGGATGAATAATCCCTAGATCTGGGTGGTCTGAACAGTCACAGCAATAGCTACTAAGTCTTGCTAAGATTGAGCCAGAATTGGTTTCTCCCCATCCAAACCTGTACAGCCTCCATGGATTAGGACAGATGTTTGACTTAGTGTCACTTAGCTAACTCAGGATTGAAAGATACAATTGGATATCATGATATTACCAATGATACTGAACTCCAAATCAGTGAATGATCTTATTCACCTTATCCATCATGCAAGATGTTAACTGCAATTGTTTAGTAAGAAAATGGGACTAGGGACTGAAGCTGCATACTTTCCCCCATTTTTCCTTTGAATATAGTCTTTAGTGACATTCAGCACCGCCTGTCTAGAGGCTTATCCAGAGGGATGGTTGAATTGTTTGTGCTCTTGAGTTGATTTGGTCAACAATTTCCCATATTTTATTTCCTACAAGCGTGTCTCTCCTTGATGTCATGCAGATAAATTGGCACAATCAGCTTAGAAATTCCCAGACAGCATGGATTTCTTGGCATCGTAATCTGAACACATCTGGAGAAAGGCTGTTTGATGCTTTCTGTGTGGATCTACTTAAAAGTGACTGAAAGGAAAGATTAGAGAAATGTAAGGTGATAGTTAATCCCCATGGAAATTCCTCTTTTAATTAAAATCTCTCATATGAGTCAAAGAGGAGTTGACGCTGGAAAGAGACCATTTATTTTTTTGGTGTGCTGGAAAACAGAACCAAACAAAATATTGCCCAAAGCATTATTATTATTTTTTAAATAAAAGAAGGTCATGGCTGATCTTTAGCTTCTTGAAGAGTTGAAGTTCTGATGAGGCCAGTAATTAACTGCATTTCTTGAGTCTCTAATATTAGCTGAATCTATTTGACAAAAATAAAACATTTTTTTTTAAATTAAACTCAGCTAAGAAGCACAATCTGAGGAGCTCATTATAGCAAAAATGCCAGAGGGGTTATAGAATGAAGGCAAGCACAATATTATCTTTTGCAATACATGGATCTGGCTGCAATTTGTCCTTTTGATCCTTTGGAAAGCCATCATTTTTGGAAGAAACTGGATCAATTACTCCAAAGTGAAGGCAATCTATTATACATAAAATACCCCATGGCATCAATTAATCTTTTTCCTATGCTGGCATCAACCTAGAACTAAGGAGAAACTTCCTGACAGTTAGAACAATTAACCAATGGAACAACCTGCCTCCAGAAGTGGTGAATGCTCCAACATTGGAAGTTTTTAAGAAGAGACTGGATAGCCATCTGTCTGATATGGTGTAGGGTTTCCTGCCTGAGCAGGGGGTTGGACTCGATGACCTCCAAGGTCCCTTCCAACTTTATTATTATTATTATTATTATTATTATTATTATTATTATTATTATTATTATTATTATTATTATTATTATTATTATTATTATTATTATTATTATTTGTTTTCCTGTGAAACTTTTCTTTTTTCCTCTTTTCTTGTTTTTTTTAAATCAATTGTATCTATATATCAATAATTACTTCCCAAAATTCTTTCTGTAAAAACCAAACAAGATAAGCATCTGAAGGAATAAGATGATATTTTTGATGGATACGTTTTTTTCCACAGCTGGCACATGGGAAGTTTAGTCATCAACTTATATCAATATATATCTCAACACACTTTCTGAGGCCATCATTTTTTTCCTTATGCTTTTAAATCTATTTTCTTTGTGAGGGGAGCAAGACTTAGGAACAACAGATGAATTTAAACAGACCTTAGAAATACATAAATATATTGTATTAATTGAAAGCTATATCAAAAGAAAGAAGTGGTATAAGGAAGAGGAATAACATTGAGCTGCTGAACCCAAGTGAGCTAGAGAAAGATTTTTTTCCCCTTAAATCTACTGGGTTATTTAAATTAAAGCATAAGAAAAAGACAGGTATCCTAAGGAAAGACAAGCATATTGTTGTGATTCCGTGCCAGCCTGTGTTCCCAACAGCTGAGTCTGAGGAATCTGAGGAGGAGGTGGAGGAGGCTGTTGAGGGGCCATCAGGGTCAGAGGGAGGCTCTGATGAATTACAAGACTCACGGCTTGATGAAGAGCCTGGCCCCTCCAGTCGTGTTTCTGATGAAGCTCAGCTGTGTGAGGAGCAGGAGTCA
>NW_015392921.1:0-5379 GCF_001527695.2 Protobothrops mucrosquamatus
AATAATAATAATAATAATAATAATAATAATAATAATAATAACAACAACAACAACAACAATAGTGTTGGAAGAGACCTTGGAGGTCATCTTGGAGGTCATCTAGTCCAACCCCCTGCTCAGGCAGGAAACCTTATACCATTTCAGACAAATAGCTGTCCAGTCTCTTCTTAAAAACTTCCAGTGTTGGAGCACCCACAACCTCTGGAGGCAGGTTGTTCCACTGATTAATTGTTCTCACTGTCAGGAAATTTCTCCTTAGTTCTAGGTTGCTTCTCTTTTTGGTTAGTTTCTATCCGTTGCTTCTTGAGGGTTGATCCCCCTCTTCTTTATGGCAGCCCCTGAGATACTGGAAGACTGCTATCATTTCACCCCTAGTCTTCTTTTCATGAAAGTAGACATACCAGATTCCTGCAACTATTCTTCATATGTTTTAGTCTCCAGTCCTTGACAGTGAGAAGAATAAACAGTGGTACGGCTTGCCTCCAGATATTGTGGGTGCTCCATCACTGGAGGCTTTTAAGAAGAGATTGGACAGCCATTTGGTCTCCAGTCTGAGCATTGGTTGAACTAGAAGACCTTCAAGGTCCCTTTCAACTCTGTTATTCCGAGAACATGTTAAGCTTAGTTTATTGTTACTTTCATTTGAGGGTTGGGCTGGTTTATGTGAACCCAGCCATTTCCCCTAGTTTGTATTTTTTTAATGTATGGTATATAGCAGACATGTCGAACACAAGGCCCGGGGGCCGGATGCGGCCCGCGAAGTGGTTTCATGTGGCCCGCGAAGCCATCCTGGAAACAGTGAGGGAACGGCCCCTGCTGCCTTGGCCCTGGCCCAGGTCGGCCAGGAGCCAATGTACAATTTTGTGGTGGCCATCTATGCTGAAACGCATTCAGTCTTAGCTCCACAAGGCCGTCTAGAAACAATGAGGGACCAGCCCCTGTTGTGTTGGTCCCACCCCCTGGGTGCATGCTGGGGAGGTGTCACCCTTTGTGAGGAATGAAGAAATGGACCATGCCTTGGCGCTTGCCCCGGTCCCACCCCCTTCTGCCAGAGACCCTCAGATATGTCCCATTCCTGCCCAGGCCCCCACAGGCAGCCCTGACACGAACGATGTGGAGCTGGCCACGCCCACCCAGTAGGCCACACCCACTCCATCCATGTCCACCCAGTAGGCCGCACCCACCCTGGCCACCCCCCCCACCCCCCAAGGGCAACTGCAATGCTGATGCGGCCCTCAATGAAATTGAGTTTGACACCCCTGGTACATAGGAATTAATTCAATCATGAGGTCAAGGGACTTGTGTGAATGTAGCCAATATAAAATAACCACTTACGTCTCTCGATCATTACCATCTAGAAACCTGAAAGATTTTGAACTTTTCTCCAATATCACTGTAAATAGTAAAGGAAGTTGAAGAAGCTGGAACCGAAACAAGCGTCTTTAATGTGAAATCCATATGACTTATCAAGTTATCCTAGCCTTATCTTGCCATTAATTGGGCTCTTATTTGAACCACGTTTTTAAAACCCCTGCATTGATAATCTCTCTTTTCTCTCTGTCTTGGCAGGCATTGTATAGAGACAAATCGTTTCTTTTCCGAATTAATGCTTACAAAAAGAAAGTGAATCTACACGGACAGGGGTTCACATCCCCCAAGAGGTATAATACACACGAAACACTGAAAATCAATACACCATTTACTGAAAAAGAATACACTTCCTTCATTATAGCGTCTTGTTAATGCCTTTTATGTATGAACAGAATTGATAATGGTCTTCGGGCTCAGAAAGAAAGAAAGAAAGAAAGAAAGAAAGGAAGGAAGGAAGGAAGGAAGGAAGGAAGGAAGGAAGGAAGGAAGGAAGGAAGGAAGGAAGGAAGATGATATAGATATAGATATAGATATAGATATAGATATGACTAGTAATAATGGTAAAAATTTGACTCTTGGGTGCATTCATCTCAAAACCAAAAATAACGTTGACCACCAAGAGAAGATTAAAATATTTAAAAGCATTTAAAACATTTAAAATACAAAGCAACCAAGCTTTCGTCGGGCACTCCCGACATCATCAGGGTTGAAAAAGGCAGTTAAGGGTGGAACTTATATGCAGCCCTCAAGTGCCTGCATCTGGCTACGTGAACGTATATAGATATAGATATAGATATACAGTAGATAAAGATATAGAAAGAAGGAAAGGAAGGAAGGAAGGAAGGAAGGAAGGAAGGAAGGAAGGAAGGAAGGAAGATGATATAGATATAGATATATAGATGGTACAGATATAGATATAGATATAGATATAGATATAGATATAGATAGAAGGAAAGAAAGAAAGAAAGAAAGAAAGGAAGGAAGGAAGGAAGGAAGGAAGATGATATAGATATAGATATATAGATGATACAGATATAGATATAGATATAGAAAGAAGGAAAGAAGGAAAAAAAGAAAGAAAGAAAGAAAGAAAGAAAGAAAGAAAGAAAGAAAGAAAGAAAGAAAGAAAGAAAGAAATGAAAACAGAGAGACAGAGAGCCCCTGACTTCTTTATTAGGGAATGGAGGATTACAGAAAGAGATTAAAACTTTGCTTTCAGGAATGGATGACCCACTTCTAAACATTGGTTTTGCTGCAATGTTGGGTACAGCATCAGCCAAGATTTTTCTCCTGATGATCTGAGACCATCTAATGGAGGGTGGGCAAGTTGAAGGACATTTCTCACCTGGCTTAGATTCCAACTGGAAAGTATCTGAATACAGAATAACAGAGTTGGAAGGGACCTGTGAGGTCTTCTAGTCCAACCCCCTGCTCCAGCAGGAGACCCTAAACCACTTCAGACAAACAGTTGTCCAATCTCTTTTTAAAAACCTCCATCCACAACTTCTGGAGGCAGGTTGTTCCACTGATTAATTATTCTCACTGTCATGAAATTCCTCCTTAGTTCTAGGTGGCTTCTCTCCTTAATTCGTTTCCATCCGTTGCTTCTTGTCCTGCCTTCAGAGGTCTTTGGAGAACAGGTTGACACCCCTCTTCTTTTTGTGGGAACCCCTGAGATATTGGAAGACTGCCATCATGTCACTTCCTAATCCAGACCTGTCAAACACAAGGCCTGGGGGCCGGATGCGGCCCGCGAAGTGGTTTCATGTGGCCCGCGAAGCCATCCTGGAAACAGTGAGGAAACGGGCCCCGCTGCCTTGGCCTTGGCCCAGGCTGGCCGGAAGCCAATGTACAATTTTGTGGTGGCCATCTATGCTGAAACGCATTCAGTCTTAGCTCCACAAGGCCATCTGGAAAACAGCAAGGAACCAGGAGAACCTTGAGCAGCAGCCTTGGGGAAGTGGGGCTGGGATTGGTGCCGTGGCTGCTCGAGGGCCAGGCTGGGTGTTTGACCTCTGCTGCCCAGGGCTCCGGGCAGCCTGCACCACCATCCAGCCCCCCCACATGGCCTGAGAGGAACAGCGAGGCTCCTCCAGTGGACCATGCCTTGGCACTTGCCCTGGTCCCACCTCCTTCTGCCAGAGACCCTCAGATTTGTCCCACTCCTGCCCAGGCCCCCACAGGCACCCTGTACACGAATGATGTAGAGCTGGCCACGCCCACCCAGTAGGCCATATCCACTCCATCCATGCCCACCCAGTAGGCCGTATCCACTCTGGCCACACACACCCGCCCCCCCCCAGGGCAACCGCAATGCTGATGCGGCCCTCAATGAAATTGAGTTTGACACCCCTGTCCTAATCCTTCTTTTCACCAGATTAAACCTACCCAATTCCAGCAATCGTTCCTTATATGTTTTAGCCCCCAGTCCCCTGATCATCTTTGTTGCTCTTCTCTGCACTCTTTCCAGAGTCTCAACATCGTTTTTTATTCATGGTGACTATAACTGGATGCAAGAGTGGTTTTACCAAGGCATTACAAAATGAAATCAACACTTCACATGATAAAGTGTGCATGTGTGCATGTCTGTCTGTCTGTCTGTCTCTGTCTGTGTGTGTGTGTGTGTGTCTGTGCTTGTGTCCGCTCTCTGGTTTTCCAGCGATGACAAAAGATTCCGGTTGTTTATTACTGGTGGGAATGGAGCAAAGGATAGCCCTGCCAATTAATTCTGGAAAACCAGAAAACCTGTCAACTCACCGTGCTGATGGCCAAGTATAACTTCTCAGCTAGACAGGAGGGCTCAGCCAGAGATCTACCGAGAACAATTAAGGGTGAGCCAAGCTTAGTCGTGCTGTGTAACTCCTTTGCTGGGTTTACCGCATTGTTCCCAGGTATCTCGTCCTGAAACAATGGGCAGCCTTTTTGAAACAGGCTGTGATCTTCAAATTCCTGGGTAGAGAAGCAACAGCAATTAATACATGAGTGACTTGCAGAGATTCCAGTACTGTAACTGCTGGCCATCCATTCTCTTTGATCCCAGGGGAAAGCTAATTGGCTTGAATTATGCCTGTATTATTTGAAAGGCAGTAGATACCTGTTCGAAACCAGAGTGTCAGAGATAACAAGGAAATAATTGTCATTTCCATCAAGCAACATCTTAATTATTGCTTCTCGCCCGCTAGCCCTCTTCTCCTTCCCCACCTCCTTCTGTCTTTTCCTTTTCTGCTTCCCTCTGTAACTTCGTCTATCAAAGAGGAACTTGTTGTGGGGGGGAGGGAAAGACAAAATATAAGAATGTGCAGAATGCAAATGGCTAGAGGGTTAAGTTGAGGCTCGTAAGCGCGGATATGAGCCTGAGAAAAAGTAAAATTGACACTGTGGAAGAAAACACAACAGGGCAAGAGAATAGCGTACAGTTCCATTCTGTTCAGTTCAACCACATAATCGGTGGACGCACATCTAAAAGATTAATTTTGCTTTCGGAAATTAATATGGAATTACAGTGCAATAATTCTGTCCATTCAGGTATAACCAAGATCTAGAAGACAATGGCTTCTGATTTTATACCTCTTCGCAGGATCAACCTACTGTCCTTGTGGGCATGAGGCTTTTAAAAACACTTTTCATTGGTTTCAGGTCATTCATGCCCTGGTCATCTTGTGTTTATACTGCAAAGTGCTCTACAGGGGGCTGCCCTTGAAGAGTATTCAAAAGCCACAGCTGGCATAGAGGGTGGCCCATGTAAAGCCATTATTGCACATTGCTGATTTGCTTCCAGGTTCAATTCAAGGTGTTGGTTATCACCTTTGAAGGAGTTTATGGCAAGGGTTCAGGTTAGGGTTAGGGTTAGGTAAAGGGTTAGGGTTAGGGTTAGGGTTAAGCTTAGGGTTAGGGTTAGGGTTAGGTAAAGGGTTAGGGTTAGGGTTACGGTTACAGTTAGGGTTAGGTAAAGGGTTAGGGTTAGGGTTAGGGTTAGGGTTAGGGTTAGGGTTAGGGTTAGGGTTAGGG
>NW_015392921.1:5596-6891 GCF_001527695.2 Protobothrops mucrosquamatus
GGGTTAGGGTTAGGGTTAGGGTTAGGGTTAGGGTTAGGGTTAGGGTTAGGGTTAGGGTTAGGGTTAGGGTTAGGGTTAGGGTTAGGGTTAGGAACCGTCTCATCCCAGTGGGACTAGTCCACCTGTCAGAATCTGGCAGAAGGAGTACACTCTATATCCCATCAGCCAAGGAATTTCAGCTACCAGGATCCAGGAGAAGAGACTTTTCCGCTGTGGCACCCACCCTCTGGGACATCCCCTTGAGGTGAGATCTGCACCCAGCTTCTTGGCCTGAAGACCTGGCTCTGGCAACTGGCTTGGGGCTGCAATGGGGCCGTCCCCTTCTGGAAGTGGTTGGTAGATTAAGAGAAGATCCCACTTCCATTCTGTTTGTGTATTGGTCTCTTTTTATCTAGTTGCTTGTTAATTTTGATGCTTTAATTTTTATTCCTGAATGTATTAAACCGTTTTCATGGTTTTATATTGCACGTTTATGATGTTATAAGCAATCCTGAGTTGCTTGACAGTGAGATGGGTGGCAGAGAAATGTGAGATAGATAGATAGATAGATAGATAGATAGATAGATAGATAGATAGATAGATAGATAGATAGATAGATAGATAGACCGACAGATAGATAAAGAATAGAGAAAGACAGAGACAGAGACAGACAGACAGACAGACAGACAGACAGACAGACAGACAGACAGACAGACAGACAGACAGACAGACAGACAGACAGACAGACAGACAGATAAAGATAACTTTCCATTGATGCCAATGGAGAGAAACTTTTCCCCTTGACAAAAATTTTGGGAAGTAAAGAGACAAAGATTACTTGACTGGGATATATTTCTTTATTGTGTATGCAATACAGGAGCCATATATATATGTATATATATATAAAACACCCCCAGCCTTCTGGCAGAAATCAGCTCAGCTCCTTCTTGCTGATGCTCTGAAAGTCATTAAAGACTTTTCAGAAAAACTGCCCCGCTCTAATCATTTGGTCATGCGATATTTAACTTCTATTTCTTTATTGTTTGTATTTTTCCATCTTTTTGTTTTTATGGATGTTAGTACTGGGGATGTTTCGACTGGTTTTTAATATTCTATATAAACCAGCGAGAGTCTTTGATTGTGGTGGGGGAGAGTTGCATGTTTACATCCTCTGCATTCCACTTCTCCTGTCTTTTAATTGAAGTCAGGCTGGAATCTTAATAATAATAATAATAATAATAATAATAATAATAATAATAATAATAATAATAATAATAATAATAATAATAATAATAATAATAATAATAATAATAATA
>NW_015392921.1:8898-16356 GCF_001527695.2 Protobothrops mucrosquamatus
ATCTCTGTTAGTGAGAATTAGATCCAAAATGGCTAATCCCCTAGTTCCCTTTTTGGGAGACAAAGTTGTCTGCTAGGTTTGCCAGGAACCGGTTTGATCTTCCACTTGGTGCAGAGTTTGTGTCCCAGTTGATGTCAGGGTAGTTAAAGTCCCCCATTACTATTGTGATGTGCTTCCTACATACCTTAGTTAGCTGACTAGCAAAAAGTTCATCTATTTCCTCTGTTTGGTTGCCATTAACAGAGCCCTAATGATGGGGTTGTGGTCCCAATGTGGAATTGCCACTGTATTAAATAAAGTAAAATAAAAATAAAACAGTATAAATTGTACGCGCCTTGTAATTTGGGCCTGAATTTTGCCATATCCTAAATCAACGTAACCATAGCACAGCTAGAGAGCCATCATCCTTGATAGGTCTTCTATCAGCTCTTTTTATCCAAGAATATTTATTTCATTTTTATTTATCCCAAAGGTGCTTTTTTCAGGAGGCAACTGGACTTTCTTGTTTTTCCTTTGAAGACGTTTCGCTTCTCATCCAAGAAGCTTCTTCAGCTCTGACTGGATGGTGGGAAATGGCAGGATTTATACTCCTTGCAGACAGCTGGTCATTTGCCTTCTTTTAGCGAGTCGTTGAGGCCATTTGGAGGTTTATCTGTGGCCTCAGGGTCACCTGAGTGGTGCAAATGGGTGTGGAGCCTTCTCTGCTGCAGGATATTTTCTGCCCTGGTCCCTTCACTGTTGAAGACAGGCGCAGGCTGTTGGGGATGAGTCTACTACGTTGTCTGCATCTCAAACTAAAGCCCCAATGTTTGCTGTAGTTTCCATCCATTCCTTCTTGTCCTGCCTTCAGGTGCTTTGGAGAATAGCTTGACTCCCTCTTCTTTGGGGCAGCCCTTCAAATATTGGAAGACTGCTATCATGTCACCCTTAGTCCTCCTTTTCACTAAACTAGACATACCCGATTCCAGCAACCGTCCTTCATATGTATTCCAAAGGTGCTTTTTCAGGAGGCAACTGGACTTTCTTGTTTTCCTTTGAAGACATTTCGCTTCTCACCCAAGAAGCTTCTTCAGCTCTGACTGGATGGTGGGGAATGGAAGGATTTATGCTCCTTGCAGACAGCTGGTCATTTGCCTTCTTTTAGAGAGTCCTTGAGGCCACTTGGAGGTTTAACTGTGTCTTCAGGGTCACCTGAGTGGTGCAAATGGGTGTGGAGCCTTCTCGGCTGCAGGATGTCTTCTGCCCTGGGTCCCTTCCCTGTTGAAGACAGGAACACAGGGTGTTGGGGATGAGTCTGTGTTGCCTGCATCTCAAACTGAAGCACCAATGGTTGCTGTAGTCTGCAATGTTTTCTGGAAATCCATTCATACTCCCACACCATTCGAAGAGTGTTCATCCCAAAGAGCATAGCTAAATGTTTATGCAGATTCTCAGTCATCCAGTCAGAGCTGAAGAAGCTTCTTGAATGAGAAGCAAAACGTCTTCAAAGAAAAACAAGAAAGTCCAGTTGCCTCCTGAAAAAAAAAACACCTTTGGGACAGCCATGACCTGGATGACGGAGAATCTCCATAGACATTCATTTTTATTTATTATGAAATATATTTGCTACTCACCTCGTATCCGGTGATTCTGGGTAGCTTACAAATAAAATAGTGTGCATAGATACAGCACCCAGCCTGAGGCTAACGTGCAGTGCAAAGTCTTTGGAAGGCACCAAACTACAGAGCGATTTTGTTTTGGAGGGCATATATTTCAAATGGTCTTATTTGTGGTCCAGGCCTTCGATTAATCATCTCAAACTTATCATTCAATAGAATAGAATAGAATAGAATGGAATGGAATAGAATAGAACAACAGGATAGAATAGAATAGAATAGAATAGAATAGAATAGAATAGAATAGAATAGAATAGAATAGAATAGAATAGAATGGAATGGAATGGAATGGAATGGAATGGAATGGAATGGAATGGAATAGAATGGAATAGAATAGAATAGAATAGAATGGAATGGAATGGAATGGAATAGAATAGAATAGAATAGAATAGAATAGAATAGAATAGAATAGAATAGAATAGAATAGAATAGAACAACATGAAAGAATAGGATAGGATAGGATAGGATAGAATAGAATAGAATAGAATAGAATGGAATGGAATAGAATAGAATAGAATAGAATAGAATAGAATAGAATAGAATAGAATAGAATAGAATAGAATAGAATAGAGCAACAGGATAGAATAGAATAGAATAGAATAGAATAGAATAGAATAGAATAGAATAGAATAGAATAGAATAGAACAACATGAAAGAATAGGATAGGATAGGATAGAATAGAATAGAATAGAATAGAATAGAATAGAATAGAATAGAATAGAATAGAATAGAACAACAGGAAAGACTAGACTAGACTAGACTAGACTAGACTAGACTAGACTAGACTAGACTAGACTAGACTAGATTAGAATAGAATAGAATAGAATAGAACAGAGCTGGAAGGGACCATGGAGGTCTTCTAGTCAAGCCCCCTGCTCAAGCAGGAGAACCTGTACCATCTCAGACAGGTGATTGTCTAGTCTCTTCTTAAAAATCATTTGGACTATAGGTTCATTATATAGACTTGTCCTTGGAAATATTAAATTACTTTTGGAGAATACCTAACACATTTTTTTTCTTATGAAATTGTTCAACAATCCCTTCCTTCCTCCCTCCCTCCCTCCTCTCCCATGGATAGGAACTAATCAAGGAGAGAAGCAACCTGGAATTAAGGAGAAACTTCCTAACAGTGAGAATAATTAACCAGTGGAACTGCTTGCCTCCAGAAGTCGTGGGTGTTTCATCACTGGAGGTTTTTAAGAAGAGACTGGACAGCCACTTGTCTCAAATTGTATAGGATCTCCTGCTTGAGCAGGGGGCTGGACTAGAAGACCTCCAAGGTCCCTTCCAGCTCCATTCTGATTGATCACTGCCTCTCCCAGGAACTTTAGTTCGGAGTCCTCTGATGCCCATTATGAAACGACAGATTTTGGTGGGAAGAAAGTAAAGGAGGAATAATTCTCTCACCTCTCATTTGATTTATGCCTTCATGCTGTTCCTACTTCCTAGCTAGAGGGAATACTATTCTGGGCATGTATTTTTATAAGGACGATATATAGAAAGCAGAGATAGAGCAGAATACCTAGGGGGGGGAGGCAAGAAGAGTAAGGGAAGATATGGAAACCTAGAGTTTAAAAAAAAAACACCTTTATCCTATTGAGATATCTGCTTATTGCAGGAATCCAAAATAAATCATCTCTAACAGATGCCCACCAAGCTACTGTGGGGTGTATGGGGTCCTTGGTGCTTTCTGAGCTTGGTTCAGTAGTGGGATTCAGCTGGTTTGCATCGGTTCAGCAGAACCGGTAGCTAAATTTTGTTGAGTTCGGAGAACCGGCTGAATGCATGCATGGAGTCCACTTCTGAAAGTCCATTCTAGGCCTCCCAGGCCTGGAAGAGACCTCCCAGGCCTAGAACGGCCCACCAGAAGTGCATGGATGCCACTTCCGGAAGTCTGTTCTAGGCCTGGGGGGCCGGGAGGAGACCTCCCAGGGCTAGAACAGCCTGCCGGAAGTGCGTGGATGCCACTTCCGGAAGTCCGTTCTGGGCCTTGGAGGCCCAGGCCTGCATCCACGCAGAGAACCAGTTATTCAGGTATTTGAATCCCACCACTGGCTTATTTGTTTTCTTGCAGATGTTTCATCACCCAACTAGATAACATCATCAGTGCTAGACGGGAGTAGGGTTTGCTCTCTTAGTGGCTTGCAGTAGATGAGTACATTTATATAGATAATCCTTGACTTATGACCACATGGGAGCCCCAAATTTCCATTGCTAAGTTGTTAAGTTAGTAACCTGGTTGTTAAGCGAATCTGGCTTCCCCATTGACTTTGCTTTTGAGAAGGTCACAAAAGGGGATCACATGATTTCCCCCCTCCCCGGGACACTTCAAACATCATAACTATGAATCAGTTGCTAAGCATCTGAATTTTGATCACATGACCCTTGGGGATGCTGCAAAGGCCAAAAGTGTGAATAATGGTCATAAGTCACTTTTTTGAGTGCCGTCATAACTTTGAGCAGTCATTAAATGAACTGTTGTAAGTCGAGGACTACATGTATTGCAGATGACTTACACTGTATATTGCAGAGGTCTCCAATCTTTCTAGCTCATACACTCGCCTGTTTCTTGCATAGCCTGGTTCTCAAATAGCCACGACCCGGCACTAGGCTAGTCTAAAGAAAAGAAGAAATAGGGGAGACATGATAGCAGTGTTCCAGTATCTGAGGGGCTGCCACAAGGCAGAGGGGGTCAGGTTGTTCACCAGAGCACCAGAGGGAAGGACGAGAAACAATGGTTGGAAGCTGATCAAGGAGAGAAGCAACCTGGAATTAAGGAGAAACTTCCTGAGGACAATCAACCAATGGAACAGCTTGCCTCCAGATGTTGTGGGTGCTCCATCACTGAAGGTTTTTAAGAAGGGACTGGACAGTCACTTGTCTGAGATGGTGTAGGTTCTCCTGGTTAAGCGGGGGGCTGGACTAGGAAGACCTCCAAGTTCCCTTCCAGCTCTATTCTATATATATAAGATACAGTGTAAAGATTGTAATGGCCACTGTGGAGAACAAACAAGTAGAAGACTAGCCGAGCACACCCATACCAACTAGCAGTCAGAAGATATGTTGAAATTGGCTTAATTGCACAACACATGGACAGATTTCACCATGGTTTCCACTGGGAGACTGTGAGCATCCTAGACCTAGCCAAGTCCAAATATGCTAGAAAATTCCTGCAAGCCTGGCACTCAGACAAATCCGCTATCAACAATCACGTAGAGATAAACAACATCTACACACCATTCAAAAGAGTCAGCCAAAAAGACTACAGTACCTACTGGCCAGCAATCAACCTTAAGCAGAGATTGACACTTCGCAATGCACAATATCCCAGTTAACAAACTACCAGCTCAGCAAACAACAGCCTAATCAAGAAACCACCATGGACACTCCCACCAACACTGACAGGACAAGACGCTTGGTTATACACAGAGAGCAAACCCCACACCCTTGTAACACTGAAGATGTTACCTAGTTGAGTAATGAAACGTCTACAAGAAAACAATCAAACTCAGAGAGCACCAAGGTATCCCGCAGTTGTCCTGATCCTGATCCTGATCCTGATCCTCCTCCTCCATTCCCTTCTAGCATTGATGGTGTTATCTAGTTGGGTAATGAAACATCTGGAAGAAAACAACCAAGCTCAGAGAGCACCAAGGACCCTGCAGTTGTCCTCCTCCTGCTTCTGCTCCTGCTCCTCCATTCCCTTCTAGCATTGATGGTGTTACCTAGTTGGGTAATGAAACATCTGGAAGAAAACAACCAAGCTCAGAGAGCACAAAGGACCTCTTAATCTTCCTCCTCCTCCTCTTCCTCCTCCTCCTCCTCCTCCTCCTCCTCCTCTCCTTTCTAGTATTGATGATGTTGCCTAGTTGGGTAATGAAACATCTGGAAGAAAACAACCAAGCTCAGAGAGCACCAAGGACCCCTCAATTTTTTTCCTCCTCCTCCTCCTCCTCCTCCTCCTCCTCCTCCTCCTCCTCCTCCTCCATTCTCTTCTAGCATTGATGGTGTTACCTAGTTGGGTAATGAAACATCTGCAAGAAAACAACCAAGCTCAGAGAGCAATAAGGATGCCTCATTTCAACCCTGAGCTACGAATATTTGCTGTTATTGGTACTGTGCAGTGTCCTAAAGGCAAAATCAGATGGTCATTCCAAGAACCTCTGCTATGTAAAGGGGAAAAAGTAAGAAAAACTCAAGAACTTTAACTATTTTTTTTTCCATTTTCAAAGCCAGTTCTTTCTCGGCCCCTGAAAAAGCCAGATTTTTGTTCCCGTTAATGCTTCTTTAATCATGGATTGGTGATCTGCTTTTCTCTTGAACGCATCCGATGAACGAAGGTTCACAATTTCTGTAAGTAATTGGTTCCATTCTCCAACAGCTCTTCTTCTTATGAGGTCTAATTGGAGTCTTGCCTTTCTGTTCCTCGAGTGTCTAGCATTTTGGAATAATGGAGTCGAGTTTTGACCTGATCAGGGTGAAAAGATCTTGACCATGAGCTTGACCTTCAAATATCACATGAGATGCAATGTAAAAGAGGGAGCAAATTCACCCCTTGTTATAAAGCGGAAGATTAGAACTAAGGAGTGGAAATCATAGGGGAACAAGGCTTCAGCTAAATGTTTCGTGGAATTTCCTAAATTGGCAAATATTGGACAATGGAATATATTGTCTTGAGAGATTCTCCTTCACTGAAGATATCTGAATATGGATTGGAGGGTCACCTAGCAAGATAACTTCAGCAACATCATATATCAAGGAGTTATGGCAGACTGAAGCATTAGTGAAGTATCAGTACCACTTCATAAGGCCTTACTAAGACCACACTTGGAATAGTGCATCCAGTTTTGGACACCACAATGTAAAAAAGATGTTGAGACTCTAGAAAGAGTACAGAGAAGAGCACCAAAGATGATTAGGGGGCTGGAAGTTCAAACATATAAAGAACGGTTGCTGGAATTGGGTGTGTCTAGTCTAGTGAAGAGAAGGACAAGGGGTGACATGATGGCAGACTTCCAATATTTGAGGGGCTGCCCCAAAGAAGAGGGAGTCAAGCTATTCCCCAAAGCACCAGAAGGCAGGACAAGAAGCAACAGGTGGAAAATAATCAAGGAGAGAACCAACCTGGAACTAAGGAGAAATTTCCTGACATTTAGAACAATCAATCAGTAGAACAAATTGCCTTCAGAAGTTGTGGATGCCCCATCACTGGAGGCTTTTAAGAAGAGACTAGAGGGCCAATTGTCTGAAATGGTATAGGACAGTGATGGCGCACCTTTTAGAGACCGAGTGCCCAAACTGCAACCCAAAACCCACTTACTTATTGTTGGGTGCTGGGCAGGTGTGGTTGACTGGGTGTGCGTGGCCGGGGTGTGCGTGGCCACCTCAATGATGCTCATGGGGAGGGATGCTTGTGGGGGCCGGGCAGGGTTGGGGGAGATCCAGGGGGTCTCTGGTGGCTGGGGGGGCAGGCCGGAGGCTCGTCCTGCGGGGTGAGGATAGGAGAGGGGGTGCCAATTGCCACGGGGCAAGGCAAGGCAAGGCAGGGACCGGAGCAGCTACTGCCTGACACCATCAGCCCCTGCACACAGAAGCCAGCGAGCGCATTTATTTATTTATTTATTATTTAAATTTATATACCGCCCTATCTCCCTTACGGGACTCAGGGCGGTGAACAGGCAATAATAAAAATCACAATAAATATTGAATAAAAAGCCTGCTCTAAAATACCCCATATAAAACCCCTAGCAAAGCCCAATCAAAACTACGCCAGGCCGGCCGCATGGAATAGATGGGTTTTCAA
>NW_015392922.1:0-4062 GCF_001527695.2 Protobothrops mucrosquamatus
GGAGCATTCACCACTTCTGGAGGCAAGTTATTCCATTGATTGATTTTTCTCACTGTCAGGAAGTTTCTCCTTAGTTCTAGGTTGCTTCTCTCCTTGATCAGTTTCCATCCGTTGCTTCTTGTCCTGCCTTCAGGCGCTTTGGAGAATAGCTTGACTCCCTCTTCTTTGGGGCAGCCCCTGAGATACTGGAAGACTGCTAGCATGTCCCCCCTCGTCCTTCTCTTTGTTAAATTAGCCATACCCAATTCCAGCAACCGTTCCTTATAGTTTTAGTCTCCAGTCCCCTGATCATCTTTGTTGCTTTTCTCTGCACTCTTTCTGGAGTCTCAACATCTTTTTTACATCGTGGTGACCAAAACTGGATGCAGTATTCCAAGTGTGGCCTTATGAGGGCATTGTAAAGTGGTATTAATACTTCACGTGATCTTGATTCTATCCCTCTGTTAATGCAGCCTAGCACTGGCAGCTGCAGCACACGGCTGGCTCATATCTAAGTGACTGTCCACTAGGACTCTGAGGTCCCTTTCACAGTTACTGCTATTGAGTCAGGTACCACCTACACCAGGGGTAGGCAACCTTGGCTCTTTTATGACTCGTGGACTTCAACTCCCAGAATTCCTCAGCCAGCAAGGCTCAGCTTGGAAACCTCTCCCTTTCCCTTCAGCATGGCTAGCTCAGGAATTCTGGGAGTTGAAGTCCACGAGTCATAAAAGAGCCAAGGTTGCCTACCCCTGATCCAGATCAATGTTAACTGCTCCTTTGGTGGAATATCATTTTGAAATAACAGGAAATACTTGCAGCTCCTGCTGATGGTGTTACCTATTTTGCTAACGAAACGTTCAGGAATTATATTAAAAGAAGCTTGGAGAAACAAACCACAGCCAAAATCTAAAACCCCGAGCTAGAAGTATTTCCTATTATTTCAAAATCCAGATGATCTGGCAAAGAAGCACGGAGCTTTCGCTTTACCGTATGATTTCTCCTCCTCTTTCTCTAGGTATCTTTAAAAATCCCTGGCGTGGCGACCCCCAGTTGACTCATGCTATGCTGGTGGTTGGATACAACAGCACCAAGTACTGGATTGTGAAGAACAGGTGAGTGAAGGGAAGGGGATACTGGCAGGGGGGTAACTAGAGGGCAACCTCTACTATTCTAGAGTGTTACAATCTTGGCCACTAGAAAGAGTGCAGAGAAGAGCAACAAAGATGATTAGGGGACTGGAGGCTAAAACATACAAAGAACGGTTGCTGGAATTGGGTATGTCTAGTTTAATGAAGAGAAGGACGAGGGGGGACAGGATAGCAGCCTTCCAATATCTCAGGGATTGCCACAAAGAAGAGGCAGTTAAGCTATTTTCCAAAGCGCCTGAAGGCAGGACAAGAAGCCATAGATGGAAACTCATCAAGGAGAGAAGCAACTTAAAACTAAGGAGAAATTTCTGACAGTGAGAACAATTAACCAATGGAGCAACTTGACTCCAGGAGTTGTGAATGCTCCAACACTGAAAGTTTTTAAGAAGAGATTGGACACACATTTGTCTGAAATGGTATAGGGTTTTCTGCCTGAGCAGGGGGTTGGACTAGAAGACCTCCATGGTCCCTTCCAACTCTATTCTATTCTGTTCTATTCTGTTCTGTTCTGTTCTGTTCTGTTCTGTTCTGTTCTGTTCTGTTCTACTCTACTCTACTCTACTCTATTCTACTCTACTGCACTGCACTGCACTGCACTGCACTGCACTGCACTGCACTCCACTGCACTCCACTCCATTCCATATTTTCTATTCTATTCTATTCTATTCTATTCTATTCTATTCTATTCTATTCCATTCCACGCCATGCCATGCCATGCCATGCCACGCCACTACACAACACAACACAACACTACAGTACACTCCATTCCAGAGTGTCTCAGTCTTGGCCACTTGAAGACACATGGACTATAACTCCCAGAATTCCACAGCCAGAACGATTCCCTATTCCAGCAGTCCCCAACCTTTCTAGCCCCATGAACCGGCAGCAGAAGCAGGTAGGTGGCGAATGGTTTCGCACATGCAACCTAGTTCCCGCGCATGCACACATAAGGTTTCATGTGCTCACCTGCCGCTTGCGTGGCCCAGTTCCCAACAGGCCCTGCCCTACATGGTTTTGAAATAAATCTCCTGCATGCTTCTCTTCGCAGTTGGTCTCGTTATTGGGGGGACAACGGATACATGCTCTTGGAACAAGGATCCAATCAATGCGGCATCACCAACATGGCTTCCTATCCCATTCCATAACCAGCCAAGTGGACCGTTTGAGAATCAGGACAAAAAAGCTAACTGCAGCATTGGAAGCTTCTGGAGAACCAGAAATATATACAGTATATATGCTAAAACCAATAAATGTTTTTACACAATACCATCTAGCCTGGCACTTGACTGTTTTACAATGTGTGTGAGTTGAGTGGGAACCACGGTAGTATAAATGCTGGCACGTTTTCTGAGGGGCTTCAGAATGTTTGAGGCTTCTAGGCTGTTAAAAAGCATGTAAACGTTTAAAGATAAATCATTATGTTCAAAGAAAAATATTCATCAGGGTCCAGTCCAAGCCGGGTATAAACAAAATGGAGACTGCTTTAAGAAAGAAGGTTCTTGTTTATTGAGTTGCCAGAAACTTCAGTGATAGCAGCATGTTTCTGGGGTGGCTGACCACATGGTGCTGGGTGTAGTGGGGTTTAATACCTTCCTGGACTTTTGTCTTTGGAGTTGTTCCTTTNTGGGTTGCCTACCCCTGGTCTATACATATGTTGTATATAGTATGCTTAGGTGTGTGTCATGTACGTGTTTCCCTTTGAGAGCGGGCAACTAAATTTCATTTTTGATGTGAGCCATTGTGCCCACAGTAAAAAAATGACAATAAAGGTTATCTTATCTCTATCTCTATCTCTATCTCTATCTCTATCTCTATCTCTATCTCTATCTCTATCTCTATCTCTATCTCTATCTTTATTATCTCTATCTCTATCTCTATCTATCTCTATCTCTATCTCTATCTTTATTTATTTTATGACCTGGATGATGGAGCATCTCCATGGACATTGATCTCTGCACTTTGGGATGGATTCCCTTCGGATGGTGCAGGAGGATGAACGGATTTCCAGAAAACATTGCAGACTACAGGAACCATTTGCACTTCAGTGTGAGAGGCAGACAACACAGACACATCCCCAACAGCCTGCGCCTGTCTTCCACAGTGAAGGGACCCAGGCAGAAAAACATCCTGCAGGAAGTACAACTCCACAACACGGTCCTTACAGCAGCTCCAAGAAGGCTCCACATCCATTTGCACCACTCAAGTGACACTGAGGACACAGATAAACCTCCAAGTGGCCTCAACAACTCTCTAAAAGGACACAAATGACCAGATGTCTGCAAGGAGGATAAATCCTGCCATTTCCCCACCGTCCAGTCAGAGCTGAAGAAGCTCCTTGGAGGAGAAGCGAAATGTCTTCAAAAGGAAAACAGGAAAGTCCAGGGGGCTCCTGAAAAAGCACCGTTGGGGCAGCTGTGACCCTGATGACTGAGGACCTCCATGGACATGATGCTCCCCTTAGGTTTTTCCCTCTGCCTTGGACCCGAAGCCTTCTCCGGTTTGAAAGGTGCTTTTCACCAGGTGCTATAAAGGAAGACCAAGGGGCAAGAGCAGACTCACAGGAGTCCTTGACTTACGACCATAATGGAGACTTACCCAGCACAGCTCGTAAATCAGGCCATCCACGTGACTGACCCAATTTTACGTCTTCTTTTGTCACCACCGTTAAGGAAACTTTTTGTGATTTTGAAGTAGGTCAACGGTTCTTCATGCTCTGGGTTTTTTAAAATAAATAAATAAATAAAAACCCAGAAGTTAAATGCTTGTTTAGCATACATCTTTCCAACCAACATGCCTCAGAAGCAGGAATTCTTAATGGCTTAAAGGAGGACTACTACGAAGCAAGCAGGTGCTCCATCAGCCTAGGAGACAAGCATCGGAACAGAGAAAATCAATTAGGGCAAAAAGAAGAAGAATTAGATGTGGCCTAAGA
>NW_015392922.1:7898-9008 GCF_001527695.2 Protobothrops mucrosquamatus
TCGTCAATGCTTCTTTGAGTGAGGGGTTCTTGCCGGCCGCCTTGAAAGAGGCGGTGGTGAGGCCCCTCCTCAAGAAGCCCTCCCTGGACCCGGCTGTTTTGGCCAACTACCGTCCTGTCTCCAACCTTCGCTTTCTTGCGAAGGTTGTTGAGAGTGTGGTGGCATGAGAGCTCCCTCAGCACCTGGAAGAAACTATCTACACTCACGCCAGTCCGGCTTCCGGCCTGGGCACAGCACGGAAACGGCATTGGTCGCGTTGGTTGATGATCTCTGGAGGGCTCGGGATAGAGGCTGTTCCTCTATCCTGGTCCTGCTAGACCTCTCAGCAGCTTTTGATACCATCGACCATGGTATCTTGTTGCACCGGTTAGGGGGGTTGGGGTTGGGGGGCACCATTTTACGGTGGTTCTCCTCCTACCTCTCGGACCGGTCGCAATTTGTGTTGGCAGGGGGGCAGAGGTCGACCTCGAGGCGCCTCACATGTGGGGTATCGCCTCTCCTGTTCAACATTTATATGAAGCCACTGGGTGAGATCATCCGTGGTTTCGGGGTGGAGTTTCATCAGAACGCAGATGACACCCAGCTGTACATCTCCACCCCGGACCACCCCAACGATGCTGTGGAAGTGATGTCCCGGTGCCTGGAGGCCGTGCAAGTCTGGATGGGGAGGAACAGGCTTCGACTCAACCCGTCCAAGACCGAGTGGCTGTGGTTTCCGGCGTCACGACATAGCCAGTTGGCTCCATCTCTGGCTATCGGGGGCGAGTCATTAGCCCCCAGGGAGAGGGCCCGCAACCTGGGCGGCCTCCTGGATACTCGGCTGTCTTCAGACGATCATGTGACAGCCATGGCCAGGGGGGCTTTTCATCAGGCTCGCCTGATACGCCAGTTGTGCCCCTTTCTGGATCGTGACGCTCTATGCACGATCACTCAAGCCCTCATTGTTTCCTGCCTGGACTATTGCAACACTCTCTACATGGAGCTCCCCTTGAGGTGCACCTGGAGGCTCCAGCTAGTTCAGAATGCAGCCGCGCGGGGGATTTTGGGGGCTTCTAGATACTCCCATGTAACACCTCTCCCGCGCGAGCTGCACTGGCTGCCTGTGGCCTT
>NW_015392922.1:9567-17359 GCF_001527695.2 Protobothrops mucrosquamatus
GGCGGCTCCATAGGCAAAGTAAAAGTCACTAAGAAGCCACGCCCTGGCTGGACTATAGAGGCATGGGAGGTGCTGGTTGACAACTGCAACCGTTCATGCTGTGGCTTTGTGTTTGTTGAGTTGTTTGCTTCTGAAGTTGTTTGCCTCCAAAGTCTTGGACATTGAGTCAGGGGTTTGTTTTTCTTGCGGGTCCTGCCTGAATCCATGAAGAGGGGTTTTTCCTCCTGAGTAAAGCAGCTGAGCAAGTACTCAGGCTGAGACAGAACATTAGTATTGGTACCACCCTTGCTTGCCTTTGCCACAGTCTTTGTATTTCAATTTGTAGGTCTTTGTATTTTGTTATCTTCTCCAGTTCTTTCTCGTCTATTCTGCTGTCTCCAGGCACTGCCACGTCCACTATCCAGACTTCTTTGTCTTTCTTATCGACAATTGTTAAGTCAGGGATGCTATGTGGCAGGTGAAATATTGAAATATTCCTCTCTTGATAATAATCTCTTCCAGTCTCTCACTATTGACCTGCAACTGTGTCTTCCATTGTGCCATCGATCCTTGCACAAATTTTCTGATGTTTCTACTGACTCCTGTTATTTCTAGGCACTTGATTATCCAGTCATGTGGCAGAGAGTCAAATGCCTTTTTGTAGTCAATCCATGACACACTCAGGTTTATTTCTTTAGTTAGAGGGCTTTGTTCTTCCTGAGGGAGAGGCACCCGGTTTCCAAGTGAGAACAGTTGTATATCTCTGCTGGATTCCTCCACTGCCGTCTCCCCCTGGTTTGCCTCTACTTTCTGAGTTACTTCCGGCAAGGCTTTGATTCCTTTGCCCTGGGTAAACCTTTGCAGTTTGCCCAGTTCTGTTTCTGTGAATACTTTACTTCGTATTATAAACCTGCATTGATCTGCTAGTCTCTGTTCTGTTATTTCTGATTCTGGATGTTCTTCTTTCCAGACCGGGTACGTTCATTTCAGATATCCTCTTCTTATTGGGCTTGATCTGTAATAACAGGTCATTCTTTCTTTGTTTTCAATCACTGTGTATTTGCGACAGGTAAACACCTTTTCTTCCAGTAGTTCTGCAGCTGCTGGCCCTGGTTGCTCAGCCAAAAGTCCTGAATCCTGTAGCCCAGAGGTCCTCAACCTCTTGGGCACCAGGGACCGGTTCCGTGGAGAGAAGCTTTTCTGTGGTCTGGTGTTCTGACCTGGCTCCCCAAACACAACAGATGCGCCAAATAGTCTCTAACATTTCTTTTATTTCAGGAACGCCAGCAGCTTCACACAGCCTCCAAACAACAGAGCTCGCTCCCTTTTCCTCTGTAGGGGTCTCCCAAAACCCAGAGTTACTCTCAGTCTCACCACGCTTGCAGCCAAAGGTCCTTCAAGCAAGCTGGCTATTGTTTCACATAAAACACGCCCACGCTCAGAAGGCGCTCCGACTTCCAGCGCCATGGGATCTTTGGAAAAACTCTGGCAAAATTCCAAGGAGAAGTGTCAGGAGTTCCAGATACAAGTGTCTGACTGGCAGGAAGATGAATAGTTGTCTGCCACACTTATTTGTCTCCACCCCTGCCTTTTATCCACAGCTGAGGGTGGGGCTACGTTAGCAGCCCCGAAGACCACCCCATAGCCTCTCGCTGTTCTCGTCTCCTCAGCCTCTGCCGCGCCTGCGCATCAATCACTGGCCCCATGTGGTCCTCTGCTCCTGACTCACTTGCCTCCAGGAATGGAGGTCTCAGCCTTTCCATCAGAGGGCTGGTGGACGGCCCACACTCTGCCTCTATCCCTGGCTGTGACAGCTCCATTCCTTCATCGGAGCTTTCAGATGGCCATGATGCTGGGCCCGGCACCCACTCCTGTCCTTCCTGATCTAAATCAGCCACTGAGTCCTCTGGTGGCCGACAGGGCACAACAACCAGAGAGTGTGTGGTTTTGTGTGCTGCCTGCATCCCTCGGATGGGGCTTTGCTGGTTTGTGTGGACCGGTTGCTGCCCTGCCACATCCCAGTACTGGTCCACGGACCGGCAGTTGGAGACCCCTGCTCTAGCTCATTTTTCACAGATATCCAGGAATTCCAACACCTAGTGTGGACATTGTTAACCTGGGCGACATCTGAGCTGGTGTGGCTTTCCGAAATTTACGTCTCTCCGTATTTTTTTTATGGGAGAGACACTTTTTGACTCCTCTGATGAGACCGGTCCAGTATGGTTGAACCTCTGGCATAGCTCTCGTCTTCTGCAGAGTACACAAGCCCCACAACCACATCAAGGTATATTATTATTATTATTATTATTATTATTATTATTATTATTATTATTATTATTATTATTATTATTATTATTATTATTATTATTATTATTATTATTATTATTATTATTTTACTACTATTATTATTATTATTTGAAATAAAAAAATCAAGGTTCTAGGTCAATACCTTATTGCACTGCTCCAAAAGAAGTTGGAACAAAATGCTTTTCTTTTTCTTTCCCCCTTTCTCCTACACTTTTTCGTCTTTTCCCTTTTCTTCCCTTCTTTTCCCATTATTTTCATTTTCTTTGTAGTTCTGCATGGTATATTTCGATAAAGTAATAAAAACACTTGAAGCATCACATTCATCGTACCGCCCAGAGGTCCGTCAGAAGAATACCTAATGTAGAATTGTGTTGGAAATGTACACACAGCGTGTGATCTAAATGAGGGCACTGGGATGTGCCAGACGGGAGCAGCAGGAGTCGCCAGTCCACTTCACGGTCAGAGAAAGAGACGTAGGAAGCAGCCACCATAATAGATCCGTAGTTAAAAGTAACAGGGGGAAGTTTGTACTTTCAGACTTGCAAGATTCTGTTAATATAGTCCTTTTAGCTGAACTTCTGTCTTCTTTATCTTGTCTTTGCCTTCAATGGGGAGCCTATAACTGGGGACATACAATTGTCTCATAGATGGAAGAAAACACTAGGCGGAAGGTTGGACACTGACCCAGCAAATCTCCTAAGCCATCCATCAGTGGAGTCCGTGGATTCGCACGGTCTCTAATCCTTCCTCCAGCCTGGGGAGAGGATGCTCCAGACAGCAACAGTCGGAGAAACCAGGTGGGATCCAGGCGCCACGTTCATTGCTGTCCCAACAGCCCATATTTTAAGATCAGAAGAGGAGAACAGAGCAAATACAACCATTATGTGTAATAATTGATACTAGAATAGAATAGAGATGGAAGGGACTTTAGAGGTCTTCTAGTCCAGTCCTCCTCTCAAGCAGGAGAACCTATAGCATCTCAGACAAGAGACTGTCCAGCTTCTTCTTAAAAAACACCAGTGATGGAGCGCCCACAATTTCTGGAGGCAAGCTGTTCCACTGGTTAGTTGTTTTCACTGTCAGGAAGTTTCTCCTTTATTCCAAGTTGCTTCTCTCCTTGATCAATTTCCAACCATTGTTTCTCATCCTGCCCTCTGGTGCTTTAGAGAATAACGTGACCCCCTCTTCTTTGTGGCAGCCCCTCAAATACCAGAACATTGCTATCATGTCTCCCCTATTTCTTCTTTTCTTTCGACTAGCCAGACCCAAGTCCTGCAGCCGTTCTTTGTACGTTTTAGTTTCCAGGCCTTTGATCATCTTAGTCGCTCTTCTCTGAATTTTTTCCAGACTCTCAACATCTTTTTTGTGATATGGTGACCAAAATTGGCTGCAGTATTCCAGCTGTGGTCTTATTAGGGTTTTATAAAGCGGTACTAATACTTCACGTGTTCTTGATTCTATGCCTTTGTTTATACAACCCAGGATTGTATTAGCTTTTTTTGGCTGCTGCTGCACACTGCTGGCTAATAGTCAAGTGATCATCCTCTAGGACTCCAAGGTCCCTCTCACAGTTACTGTGTTTAAGCCAGTCTCACCCAATCTGTACTTGTACCTTTGATTTTTCCTGCCTAAATGTAAAACTTTGCTTTTCTCCACATTGAAACTATTTTGTTGGATAGGGTCCATTGTTCCAGTTTGTCAAGATCTTTTTGGATCCTGAGTTTGCCTTCTGGGGTGTTGGCTACTCCTGCCAGTTTGGTGTCATCTGCGAATTTGATGGGTTCCCCTTCAACTCCCTCATCTAAGTCACTTATGAAGGTATTCAAGAGTACTGGGCCTAAGACGGAACCTTGTGGTACCCACTGCTTACTTCTCTCCACGTGGATGTAGTGCCATTGAGGACTAATCGTTCAATACGGTTTGCTAGCCAGATACAGATCCACCTGGTGGTGATGTTGTCTACTCCACCTTTTTTAGCTTTCCAAGGAGTAGGGTGTGGTCTACCTTATCAAATTCCTTACTGAAATCTACATATACTATGTCCACAACATTTTGCTGGTGTACCAGTTTAGTCACTTTATCGAAGAATGATATAAGATTGGTTTGGCATGATCTGTTTTTAACAAACCCCTGCTGGCTACTGGTTATAACTTTGTTTGCTTCTAGTTGTTTGCAGATGTTTTTTTTATTATCTTTTCCAGGATCTTCCCAGGTATTGATGTTAGACTGATTGGTCTGTAGTTTCCTGGGTCTGTTTTTTTTTCTTCCTTTCTTGAAGATAGGGAACACATCCGCCCTTTTCCAGTCCTCAGGTACTTCCCTGGTGCTCCAGGATTTGTGAAAGATGTGGTGCAACGGTTCTGAGATAACATCTGTCTGCTCTGGGATGTAATCTATCGGGTCCCATTTTCTTGCTTATTTTAATTTTTCTTTCTAGTTTCTCTTTTGCAGTGTTTTTTTAAATATGTTAGGCTATAGTTTCCTTTATGTGAAGACTGATGCAAACTATGATTTAAGCAGCTCTGCTGTCTCCCTGTTGCCTGTTATTTCCTTGCCATCTTCTCTCTGTAGTGGACCTACAGTTTCCTTGACTTTTTTCTTGTTGTTAATATATTGGAGGAAACTTTTTTATTACCCTTGATTTCTGTTGCAAGTCTTTGTTCGTTCTGAGCCTTTGCTTTCCTGACTTTGCATGTTCTGGCTGTCTGCTGATAATTGGCCATAGTTATGTGCCCCTCTTTCCATTTTTTGTATTTGTCCTTTTTGTCTTTCAGTTTGTCAGAGAGATCTTTGTGCAGCCATGCCGGTATCGTCTTGAATTTCTTGTTCTTCTTTTTCAGTGGTATTGTGCTGGTCTAGGCTTTAATGATCGCATTTTTCAGAGTTTCCCACGCTTCTTGAGTTGTTTTCCCCTTTAGGATTTTCATCATGCCTTCTCTGTGGCAGCTCCTGCCCTCTGGAATGACCTACCCCCCGACCTACGTACAGTTGTGGACCTGCGCCTTTTTCGCCGAGCCCTGAAGGCCCATCTATTCCGTGTGGCCGCCCTGGCGTAGTTTGATTATGTTTTAGTGGGGGTTTTGTATGGGGTATTTTTAGAGCAGGCCTGTTATTTAATTTGATTTTAGAACAGAAATTTGTGTATATTTATCGTGGTTTTTATTATCGCCTGTTCACCGCCCTGAGTCCCGTAAGGGAGATAGGGCGGTATATAAATTCAATAAATAAATCCATGGGATCTTGCCTAGGTTCTCTCTGAGTTTGTTAAAGTCAGCTCTTTTGAAGTTTCAGACCCTGGTTGGATTGTTTTCTCTTGCTAGTGTTTGCATTATATTAAATTCCAGTATGACGTGGTCACTTTTGCCAGAGGTTCTGGTAACTTCAACTCCCTCTATCACTTCTTCTCTGATGAGATGAGTACTGATGAGAACACCACTTGTGCTCCTGGCTTCTTAACTTTATTGCCTACTTGTTTATAATCTCTCACTATTGTACTCAGATTCTTTGCTGTGTCATCCATCCCAATGTGGAGGAGGAGGAAAGGGTATTAATCTGCATTATTTTAGTTAGGTTCTCAGCCACACCTCTACTGTGATCCAGCATATGTTGGCAATTTGATCTCTAGTTCCTCTGCCTCTTTGAAATCCTGCCTGTACTTCTGGTAGTTCTCGATCCACATACTGCTGGCGTCTAGCTTGTAGGAGTTTAACCATAACTTTACTAGCATGTGAAATGAGTGCAATGGTGCAATAGTTTGAACATTCTTTGGCATTGCCTTTCTTTGGAATTGGAATGTAAACTGACCTTTTCCAATCCTGTGGCCACTGTTGAGTTTTCCAAATTTGCTGGCAAATTGAGTGTAGCACTTTTACTGCACCGTCTTTTAAGATTTTGAATAGCTCAGCTGGAATATTGTCACCTCCACTAGCTTTGTTGTTGCTCAGATTTCCTAAGGCCTATTTCACTTCACATTCTAGGATGTCTGGCTCGAGGTCAGTGACCACCCCATCGTGGTTATTTGGGACGTTAAGATCGTTCTTGTATAGTTCTTCTGTGTAATTTTGCCACCTCTTCTTAATCTCTTCTGCCTCTTAGGTCCCTGCCATTTTGGTCCTTTATCATGCCCATCTTTGCATGAAACATTCACTTCATATCTCCAATTTTCTTGAAGAGATCTCTAATCCTCCCTATTCTGTTGTTTTCTTCTATTTCTTTGCACTGTTCATTTATCTCTTCTAGCTATTCTCTGGAATTCTGCATTCAACTGGGTGTATCTTTCTCTTTCTCTTTTGCCTTTCGCTTTCCTTCTTTCCTCAGCTATTTGCAAAGCTTCCTCAGACAGCCATTTTGCTTTCTTGCATTTTTTTTCTTTGGGATGGTTTTAGTTGCTACCTCTTGTACAATGATGCGAACCTCCGTCCATAGTTCTTCAGGCACTCTGTCTATCAGATCTAATACCTTGAATCTATTTGTCATCTCTACTGTGTATTCATCAGGAATATGATTTAGTTCATACCTGAGTGGCCTAGTGCTTTTCCCTACTTTCTTAAGCCTAAATTTTGCAACGAGAAGCTCATGATCTGAGCCACAGTCAGCTCCTGGTATTGTTTTTACTGACTGTATAGAGCTTCTCCATCTTTGGCTGCAGAGCACATAGTCAATCTGATTTCTGTGTTGACCGTCTGGTGGTGTCCATGTGTAGAGCCTTCTCTTGGGTTATTGTAAAAGAGTGTTTGTTATGACCATCGTGTTCTCTTGAAAAAATTCTATCAGCCTGTGCCCTGCTTCATTTTGTACTCCAAGGCCAAATTTGCCTGTTATTCTGGCCATCTTTTGGCTTCCTACTTTAGCATTCCAATCCCCCATGATGATAAGGACATCATTTTTTGGTGTTAATTCTATAAGGTGCTGTAGGGCTTCATAGAACCGGTCAATTTCATCCTCTTCAGCACCAGTGGTTGGGGCATAGATTTGGACTACTGTGATATTGAATGGTTTGCCTTGGATTCGAAGTGAGATCATTCTGTCATTTTGGGGATTGTATGCCAGTATTGCTTTTCCTATTCTTTTATTGACTATGAAGGCTACTCCATTTCTTCTGAGGGATTCTTGCCCGCAGTAGTATACCTGATGGTCATCTGAGTTAAATTCACCCATTCCTGTCCATTTTGGTTCGCTGATTCCTAAGATGTCGATGTTCAGTCTTGTCATCTCTTGTTTGACTACGTCTAGCTTGCCTGGATTCATGGATCTTACATCCCAGGTCCCTACGGAGAAAAAATCTTTACAGCACTGGATTTTCCTTTAACCACCAGATATATCCACAGCTGAGCGTCCTTTCGGCTTTGGCCCAGTCGCTTCATTCTTTCTGGCGCTACTAGTACCAGCCCTCTGCTCTTCCCCAGGAGCATATTGGACACCTTCCGACCTGAGGGGCTCATCTTCCAGCGTCATCTCTTTTTGCCTTTTGGTACTGTCCATGGGGTTTTCATGGCAAAGATACTGG
>NW_015392922.1:17432-19110 GCF_001527695.2 Protobothrops mucrosquamatus
ACAAGGCAGTAATCCATGAAGGAGAAAGGGTAGTAATCTGTATTATTTTGGTTAGGTTCTCAGCCACATCTTTGATTTTTACTCCAGGGAGACAACATACCTCCCTGGATTGTATGACTGGTCTGCAGATGGCTGATTCTGTTCCTTTGAGGATAGAATCTCCTATTACCAACACTCGCCTTCCTTTTTGTGGGCTGCAGTCTGGGGTGCTTTTCTGTTTCTCTCAGGTGTGCTTGTTGATGTGGCCTATTTATGGATATTTGAAGTGACTTTTTTTAGGGATATTTAAAGTTGTTTCTTTGCTAGGTGTCTGCATGTTTTCTTTGAGGGGGAGGTTGTGGGTCTGCGTGTTTCCATCTAAGGGGAGAAATTGATTGCTCAGTTTTAATGGCGCTGCTTCTGATTGTGTTGGATTGGGCAGAAGGGGTTTGTTACCCGTAGTTGTATGCTGCTTCTTTCTTTGAGTGTTGTGTTTCCTTCTATGTGTGGCATACCTCCATTTGTCTTCCTCTCCAAGGGTTTGTCAGGAGGGTCAAATCCTCTGGGAGTTATTTCTTCATTATTTGGTTCGGTTTTGGTAGAGCTTTTTTTGATACGTTGGGGTTTGGCTAGCATTGCCTCTATGTTCCTTACTCTTCCTTGTAGTAGTTCACCTAGTTTACATCTAATGCATGTGTAGTTTGGATGTTCTTTGGGCATAAGCACATACGTGGAACATGTATGGCATACCACCATAGTATGTCACCTGTTCCATGAGTTTGTTGTTTGAAAATCCCTCTTTCTGGTTGGTGGACGTGCTTTGCAGTTAGCCTTGTTTCTGGCTTCTCTGTCCAGCCAGGCTCTCTAGAGCTGCCGGTCAGGTCCTCCACAGCTCCACTGCCTCTGTCCTGGGCCTCAACTCCGCCTGCAGGCCTCCCAGTCCGCCTCCACCACCGTCCGCCACTTCTGCACCACCCCCAGCCGCCTCTCCATCCTTCGCTCTGGGCTGAAGCTACCCGCCACCTCTGCGCTGACCCTGGCCACCTCAACGGTCCGCTGCTCTGCACGGCCACCGGCTGCCTCATCTCCACCGCTCAAGCTGCTGGCGCACTGTGTCGCCCGGTTTCCCATACTGGTCTCTGCCTCGTTGGGCCGGGCTGGGTTGCTGGGCTGCCAGGTCTTTCAGGTAGCCTCCCTTGGCCTGGAAGTCCTCCAACGTCCCCTTTGTGATCCTGCACAGCCGCTCTGTGGGACGGGGGTGGCGCTCCGGTTCCTCTTCCATGGGCCTCCGTTCTCTTGGGTGGGCCTCCCGGGTGCAGCTGGGCCTCTCTCAGCCTGGACGAAGTTTCATGCAGAGCATCCCTTTGAACAGCCAATTCCTCTTGCAGATACGAGAGTCAGACGGCCAACCGTTAAAACCTGCGATCTTGGCTGTTCTCTGCTTCCCACAATCTCCCTCCTGGTCTGCTATTCAGCTGCCGGTTCTCTGCTCTCTTTTTTTTCTTCTTCCCAGCATTGAGCTGCTTAGCTGGGCTCCTGAGTCAGCTCCCTCCTTCTCTGCTGCCGGCTGCCTCCGACTCCATGCGCAGCCTTTCATTTGCTTCTCTCCTGTTTGCTGGCCTTTTTTCCTCCTTGCCCCAATTTCTTCTTTTCCTGTATCCTTTCTCTCTTCCCTCTCTAGCTTTCTGCTTCTTTTTCC
>NW_015392923.1:0-4197 GCF_001527695.2 Protobothrops mucrosquamatus
ATCTAGTTTAAGAATCCCTTATTTATAACATCAGAGCCATTCTGGCTATTTTTATATCCTTGCAGTGAAGGAGAGTGTGCTGCCTCTTGAGACGGTTTGTTATGATTAGGAAATTCTCCTTGATATCCAATCAAAATCCTGCTTCCTTGTACTTTAAACCTATTCTTGTTTTACCTTCTAAACATGTATACCCAAACTTGTAACATTTTATTACAGAAAAGGAGTCTAATTAGAATTAAAATACTATTTAAGAAAATTTGTTTTCTTCAGCTCAGTGGTGTATCTGTCTCTGTTTCAGGTGGACAAGCACATTCGACGGCTGGATGCTGACCTTGCCCGATTTGAAGCTGACTTGAAGGATAAGTTGGAAGGCAGTGATTTTGAAAGCCCTGTGACACAAACCTTAAAAAGTATGGATATTGTGACTAAGATAATAGAACCTTTAGAACTTGAATTAATTTTTTAAATCAGTCTAAGCCATCAATCTTGGTCCTTGGGGTGTGTACACATATTTGTGTATGGAGAAGCTTGGAATATGAGGAAGTGTATGATTGATGATATAATTATCGTTACACTTAAATACTGGAATGGAGAAAGAAAAAACTATTTATTTGACCAAAAATGATTTATGAGAAATTGTCCTCGGGAGAGAAAAATGAGAAAGATCCAGGAATGCAATTTTTCTGATTTGCCATGTCTACTTTTGTTTAGTGACTGTTCAAAGTTACAGTGGCACTGAAAAAAGTGATTTATGGCCGTTTTTCATACTTAAGGTTGTTGCAGCATCCCAATGGTCACATGATCAAATTTGGCCATTTGGCATCTGGCTCATATTTATGACTATTGCTGTATCCTGGGGTCATGTGATCACCTTTTACGATCTTTTGTCAAGCAAAGTCAATGGGGAAGTCAGACTCACTGAACCGTGCCACCAACTTAACAACTATAGTGATTCACTTAACAACAGTGGCAAGAAAGGTTGTAAAATGGGGCAAAACTCAATGACTGTCTTGCTTTGTAATGGAAATTTTGGGCTCAATTGTGGTCATGTCAAGGACTACCTGTACTTCAAATTGATACTTTCTATTAGGCAGATTTTGTGAAGAGAAGTTGTTTGGAACTAGACGTATCTATCTTCCTTTAACACAGGGGTAGTCAACCTTGGCTCTTTTATGACTCGTGGACTTCAACTCCCAGAATTCCTGAGCCAGCTAAGCTGGCTCAGGAATTCTGGGAATTGAAGTCCACGAGTCATAAAAGAGCCAAGGTTGACTACCCCTGCTTTAACAGGACTCCTGATCTGTCAAGGAAGTAATAGTCCCTGAAACAATTTGAGAGAAACTGTGTTCTAGAGATCATCAGGATTCTTGCAGAATCTGTTTGTTAAAAGAAGCAAGCAGTGAATAATAAAAATTAAGAATAAATAAATAAGCAATAAAATTATAGATTAAACCCCTCAGCCTTACTCATTGCACCAATTTGTATTTGATGTCCTGCCAGTGGGTGATGCTGGGTAGGAGAAGAGAAAGATTTGGGAATCTACCAGACACTGTTCTGAAGTTATACCATATTAGCATCAAGGTAACGGCAGTGCCTGATCCTGTTGCTATGGTGCAATAATCTATAGGAGCAGCTTGATTTATATCAATATGCTTTCCTTTGATTGGAGAGGAGGAAAGTGTATTAATGTAGCCTTGAGGAAGTGCCTTATGACAGCCCTAAAAAAAAAGCTTACTCCTTGCCTGGATACCTATGAGATTACTCAATTGAAAATGTCATTGGAGAAAAGCCTCCTGTGATAATATTAGTACACATGTTTAAAAATAAAAATCATACTATTCTCCTAAATAATGTACTTAATGAAAAATACTTGTGTTTCAGAGGGGAGAATTCCAAAGGATAAGAAAACATCTCGTGGTCGAGGCCGGCGGACATCAGAGGAAGATGCTCCAGTGAAAAAGAAACCAAAACGAAGGTTAGAAATTAGTATAAACCATAGGCAAGAGTTCTTGGGTTTGGACTCCCCCCCCAAAGTCAACTTGCAATAGAATCACATTTTCATTCCAGAGTCCATGAAACTATGTTTTGAATTGTAGCTTTTAGTGAGAAGGAAACACAAAAGATTTCAAGATTATTTAAATTGGATCTGTCAGTCTTGAGAATGGACAGAAACGAATAAAACATAGGAAGCCAACCACTAGTCAAAAGCAAGAAAGTTCTTTTCCAGGTAGGCCTTAAAAAGAGAGAAGGGAAACTCCATTTTGCCTTTGTTTTTTGCTGAGGTACTTTCCAGCAATGTTAGAGGTAAGGGAAGATGCATTGAAAAGAAAAGGAACAGAGGAAGCAAAAGCAATGGGCTAGGAGGAAGAGGGAGACAGCAGAAGAGGGGAGGGGGAAACCCTTATTCTTCCCTGCTCCCCAACTACAGCAAGCACAAAGGAGTACTCCTGGGTAAAGACTGTCTCTACCTGCCTAATCTGAGGCATGGCAAGTGGATTATGTGAGATGGAAGAAAAACACATTCTCGGGGGTTGCCTGAAGAAGTCATTCAGCTGGTAACCTAGTATATGCCTTCCCTATAATTCCTAAAAACGTGAAAGCTTTGTTTGACCAAAGCCATGGTGGGCAGCAAAGATTAATGTCTGTGGGCGAGTCTGATGATGACTATAGCTTACAGAAGATTGCAGTTTGGAATGTACAAGGAATAAATGATAAAGAGCAAGCATTAAGGAGTAACACGAATGAAAGAACGTTGATAATTATGTAATTATCTGAATGAAGGTGATCTGATCTTGGACAATGGGGAGATGAAATTGTAAGTTTATGAATGAAACCGTGTAGGTATCATAAAGGAACCAATAGCATCATCTAGATGATTGCAGATGCATATTAAAGTGGAAAACCATAGGTTTGTGACTATAGTGCAAGAGAATAATTTTATTGGGTGACATAAATTTATGAGTGGGAGCAAGACAAAACAGTACAGAAAAAATGTTTAAGCTATTCAAAAACCTGAGGATAGTATCTTTCTGCTATGTATCTTTGAAAAATATCAGTTGATAATTACATTTAAACATAAGATCATACATATTTGTGTCCTGGAATGTTCTTCCAGGGATTTGTAGAGACTTGTCTAGTTCATCTTCTGTCTTTTTTTTCTAAAGAATAAAACATAGAGAAATAGTCTCTCTTCATAGAATTTACTTTCCCAGTCCTTTGATCCTTCTCGTAGCCTTTCTGAACTCATTCCAGTATCTTGAACTTTTCTTGTTTATTAATATTGTGTTAAATTTTATTTCTGGCTTTGAGGCGTTATTAATACAGGTAGTCCTAAACTTATGATCACAATCGAGCTTAAAATTTATGATGTTAAAGAGGCCGTTGTTAAGTGATTGCCCCATTTTACAACCTTTCTGTCCAGTTGTTAAGTGAATCACTGCAGTTGTTAATTTAGTAACACGGTTGTTAACTGAATCTGGGTTCCCCATTGACTTTGCTTGTCAGAAGATGGTAAAGGTGATCACATGACCCCAGGACACTGCAACTGTCATGAGTCAGTTGCCAAGCATCTGAATTTATATTCAAGTGATCATGGGGATGCTGCAATGGTCATAAATGTGAAAAACGGTCATAAGTCACTTTTTTCAGTGCTGTTGTAACTTTGGTCACTAAAACAGTTGTAAGTCAAGGACTACTTGTACTATATTGTTTTGTCCTGCAGGCTTGTTAAGCATGTTCTCATCTCTTCTTTCAAGTCCTTAATAAAAATGTTGAGAAATAGAAAGGATATTGCCACTTAATTGTTAACCCATCCAGACCTTGTCAATTTGCTAATCAGAATATCATGGAATACTTTGTCAGATGTTTTTCTGAAATCATGATATAGAATCCACAACATGCTCACAATTTATTAAGGATGTTTCTTGATTAAAAACACAATAGAGTTAGTCTGGCAAGACTTGTTCTGACTTTTGGTTTTATTTATTTATTTATTTATTTATTTATTTATTTATTTATTTATTTATTTATTACATTTATATCCCGCCCTTCTCCTTGCGGACTCAGGGCGGCTGACAATTGGATAAAATACTAACATATTATACATATTATACCTAATTAAAATTTGATTAAAACGAAATATTTAAATATGTCAAATTTAAAAGTAATTAAAACCCCTTTAAAATCCCTTAGGCCAGT
>NW_015392923.1:6502-9440 GCF_001527695.2 Protobothrops mucrosquamatus
CAGGAGCTGCCACAGAGAAGGCTCTCCCCCTGGGGGTCGCCAGCCGGCATTGTCTGGCCGACGGCACTCTAAGGAGGCCCTCTCTGTGGGAGCGGACTGGTCGAAGGAAGGTGTTTGGTAGGAGGCGGTCTTGCAAATACCTAGGTCCATTGCCATGGAGCGCTTTAAAAGTTGTTACTAACACCTTGAAGCGCACCCGCTTTCTGCTCATCACACCCCTTTTATGCACATTTATTTTTATTTAAATGGTTACAAGTGAGAAAGACTACCATCTTTACTAGAATTTCAGTAAGGAAAGAAGTTATTTCTATAGTTGTTACTTGTTTAGGATTTTTGAAAAATAACCCTATGTTTACTGGTTTCAAAGAATGGGAGCTAAGGAGCATTTTTTACTCTGGGGGTGGCAGCTTCTCATGTTGATGTATAATTGATTGATGGATTGCTATATCTGATTGAAAGTGAGAATAAGTGTGCTAGTTGAACAGCAAAAATAGTTTCTAAATTTCCTTGTGAACTGACTGGTATGGATACAACAACTTTTTAATATTTCAATTTTTGAACCCCTTCTAATTAATGACAAACTCTTACCTTCTGAATTACTGAGTCACTGACATTCACCCAGTTCCATTGAATTTATATCATTGCAGATCTGAATTAGCTGATACCATCCTGTCAGTTCACCCTTCTGATGTCTTGGACATGCCAGTGGATCCCAATGAACCCACATACTGCTTGTGCCATCAAGTATCTTATGGAGAAATGATTGGGTGTGACAACCCTGATGTGAGTATTGAAATAAATGAACATATGACAAATGCTATCCATTTATACTGTGGGATGAAATTTGCAGTCTAAACCAAAAACAACTGCCAATCCAGTATAGGATTCTTCATAAAATCACAAACCCATCCCTGGTTCTTGTAAAGTGTTGGAACATTGAGTCATCTTGTACCCTTCCAGGAAATACAATTTATTTTGCAAGAATTTGTATTGCAAATGTGGAGGAAGCAGCACTGCAGCAGCTATTTAAAATTACACTGATTTATAGGCTTAAAAAAAAAAGAAGATGCAAAGAAAAAAAATCACAGCCCTAGTAGCACCATAGAGGGATTCTGTAGACTTTTTGTTACACAATTTTGGAAAAGTTCAATTATATTTGTTTAATTTGAAAAATCCATACATTAACATTCTCCACATATCATTGCTCCATATATCATATTATGAAATATGGAATACATACTACTATGAAATCATGAATATATCATCAGCTAATGTGCTCCTGTTTGCTTTGCTGTAAAAAATAAGCCCTGTACTTCTACAATGTAAGCATTTTACAAGAAAGAATATTGAAATAAAATTTGCTACTTCTGCATATGATACAGAAGGACTAGGTAGCTCATAAGACTGATAATGAAAAAATTATGCCATTCATTTTTTTTTCAACCCCAAATATAGTGTCCAATTGAATGGTTTCACTTTGCTTGTGTGGATCTCACGACCAAACCCAAAGGGAAATGGTATGTACCATGAATTATTTGCTTTTTGTTCTCCTAGATCATTTGTCCCAAGAAGGTTGAAAGCACTGTTGCTAAGATATATTTGATTCAGTGCTTTCTAAATTATTGTGGAAGAGCTATCTTTTGATATCTGAGCTTATAATATAAGACAACTCTTCCTCAATCTAGCAACTTTCTGGATGTGCTGGAAATTATAGTCCCAACATATCTGTCAGGTACCAATTTAGGAAAAAGTGGTCTGATGCAATTACTGTAAGCATATCTGCTGGGAAACATATCCCACTGAATTTAGAAATGTATATCATTCAGCAAACTGCTGTATGAAGAAATTACTGTTCCTTTATTTGAAAATATCACTGAAATCTGAGATTTTAGAATTTATACATCTGTCTATTTGCAAAGTGACTTTAAATTGGCAAATTAAAAAACTACACATCCACACACGTAATATACATATCTTATGGGGTCTAGGACGTTTAGGCCAACACGCAAAGATATGTGTATGTATTGAATCAATGGATGAAAATAAGGGAAGTGAATATATCTGTGATTGTATTAATAGGGGGCATGAGATCTCCAGTGGTCTTCATGCTAATCTATTCATAAATCAATTTATTCCTTTGTCAAATAGCAGTGGTTTCATAGAAGTGTATTGGGCTAAATATAATGCTTTTCTTTTTTTAGGTATTGTCCTCGCTGTGCGCAGGAGAAGAAGAAGAAGTAGAAATGATGTACAATATGAAAAAAATTTAATATATTCATATGTTGCAGAATTTTGTTTTCATCACCAACCCACCTTGTTTGGCCTGAAACAAAGCAGTAGCCAGATGTTCTCTTTATTAGCCATGCTAATGATAAAAGTGGGGTATATAGGAAGTTCATTAGTGATGATTATTTGGGTTACAAAGTACAATTATGTGTCACTGTAATCAAAGGTATGAAGTACTTAAAAAGGTATGAAGGTCTGCACTGGAATTTCTGCTAATATACTGAACCCTGTGAAAACTGCCTGTGGCCTTTCATGTGAAGAAGATAGCATTTTTTGTTGTCACAAAATGTAGTCATTTTGGGAAGCTTTCACCAGTGTCATTTCACTGGCAGAATGACATGTTTTCTCTTATATTTCCCAATGCATCCTCTAAAATTATTGTAGAGATTTGGGATGAGCATTGGGAAACACGTTCAGAGTGAAGTATGAATCCTGTTGCGTGAGAAGAATAGACTTGCACAGGGCTTTTTTTCTCGGAGAAAAGGTGGCGGAACTCAAACCTGGCCACGCCCTCATCAAACCCTAGGACCGCCCCTTTAGAGAACAGGAATGCAAGTAAAATTTGGGAGGGGCTATTTCCGGTGTGGGAGGGGCTATTTCCGGTGCGGCCGGCCCGGAAAAAGGTGCCGGAACGCGGTTCCGCCGCGTTCCG
>NW_015392923.1:10308-12519 GCF_001527695.2 Protobothrops mucrosquamatus
GGAGAAAAGGTGGCGGAACTCAAACCTGGCCACGCCCTCATCAAACCCTAGGACCGCCCCTTTAGAGAACAGGAATGCAAGTAAAATTTGGGAGGGGCTATTTCCGGTGTGGGAGGGGCTATTTCCGGTGCGGCCGGCCCGGAAAAAGGTGCCGGAACGCGGTTCCGCCGCGTTCCGGCTGAAAAAAAGCCCTGGACTTGCATAATTTTTGATACAGGCCTTTGCTTTGCACAATATTTATGAAGTCTTTTAAATCCAGTATCAAAATCTTTATCATTGTTGATAAGGTATGGAATCCTGTAATTCACTTTTGCAGGTAGAATTTCCATTTGTACAACATTGGATTCTGTCAAGGAGTGGGTTGAGAATTTCAGTGTGCAATTTTGCCTCTTTGGAAATAAGTTTGCAAAGTTATATTTTACACAAAGAACAAAGAGAATTTGTTTTTGATTAGGGGAGCTCACACATAAAATATAGGAGTTTCAAAATGTTTATTGTTTCCATGTACTGCTCCTTCTGGGCTTCATTCTGGTTTCACTGAAACCGAAGGCTCATTCTGCTGATACCTGTGATATCAGTATAGTATAAATCCCTCATAAAATAAAGTAAGATTTAATATTTTAAAATAAGTTTGGATTAACAAACAAAGGACCAGGAAAGCTAGTTTTCAGGGAATAACAGTTTTAGAAAAGGAGAAGTTTCCATAACTGCACAAAAGTGTTTGATAGAAGGTTATGCAGTTCTGAGGCTTATCTGATATGAAATGCTCATTTTCTGACTTCACTAAGAAACTTTCTACTGCCCACTGTAAACGTTAGCATTCTTTTCTGAGTTTCTCATGTAAGAGATAGGCATTCCCCCATCAAACACACACACACACACACACACACACACTTTTTGTTGCCCATCTGTCATTCTCTCATAGTTCAAAGTTTGCATGCTTTTATATAATTCATAAACCTGACAATTCTGTTCAGCTAGATAAAAACATACACTTGTTCGTCAAGGACTCTGTCATACAATCTTCAGCTTTTAAATAGTATACTTTAACTTTTTTTAAAGTAAAAAGTGAAGGCAATTTAAAAGAGAGGAATACCCTTTTGCAAATAGCTAGTTGTCTAATTTGCTAGAATTGGTTTTAGGTTGTAATGTAAAAATGATTGCAAAAATGTCAGCAATCAATCCCTTTCTTTAAACCAGAGGTCACCAACCATTATCGGTTGATGGACCGGAGGAAAAGGGAGGGGAAGCATTTTACATGTGTGCATGCACGGGGCCGCAAGCACACATGTGCCACAAATGGGGCGGGGCTAGCGCCCATGTGATACTAGCCCTGCCCCGTTCTTGTGTGGTGCAGCACCTTGTTTCTGTGCCTTGCAGTGCGGCGGTGCCATTTTTGCTCCCTGCAGCGCAGTGATGGCCTGTTTCCGCACCCTGTGGTGGCCGTTTTTGTGCCTTGCAGTGTGGCGGTGTCCCATTTTTGTGTGGTGGCGGCCCATTTTTGCACTCTGGTGGTGTGGCGGCCTATTTTCACGCCCTGTGGCACATCCCATTTTCACACCCCGAGGCATGGCGGCTAAATTTTGCACCTGTTTTTGCGCCCCGCAGCCATGGCACTAGCACAAGTGAGGGGGTGCGCGCGCGCATACACGTGCGCACTGACCAGCCTGTCCTGCAGCCCGGGTGCCAGTAGGCCACGGTCCACTACCGGGCTGCGGCCCACAGGTTGGGGACCCCTGCTTTAAACAATTCCCACCGTTATATCTGCAGCATCAAAATGAACCCCATTTCAGTCTGGAAAATCAGATCTCTAGATTGCTGAAAAACACTCAAAATTGTTAGTTTACATTTAGAAAAATTCTACAAGAGTTTGGTTTTTATTATGTAAGAATGATAGTTTTATACATACAATTTTGTAGTTAGTAATGCAGTTCAGTTGCAGTATTCTTTGTATCATTTTATGTTTTCTGTAACTGTACTTGCTTTCTTTTTTTTTTTAATTTTTTTTTATATTTCACCATACACCATACACCAAAACTACATAAACATAAATCTTTTCTTCTAACAGAACAGTGCTTTACATTTTAAATGTTCTTTACATCTTATTTACATTTTATATACATCAATAATTATATCTTTTTCTTTCTCTGTTCTAGCCAATTATAACATTTATTCCAAATTTCATAAAATTCTGACGTCTCCTTATCTTTT
>NW_015392923.1:14634-16351 GCF_001527695.2 Protobothrops mucrosquamatus
TTTCATTTTTAATATCAGTTTTGTATAATTGTCTTCTTTTATTGAGGAACATCTTGAGGTTAGCCAAATTCCTAAATATTTGATCTTTTTTGCTACTTGTAATCCCAAATTCTCTTCCAATTTCCTTTTTTGTTTATCAGTTAAATTTTTTGCTAACATTTTAGTCTTTTCTCTATTAATTTTTAATCCTGCCACTATTTCAAATTTTTCTATTTCACCCATAAGAATATTTCCTCTCTCTATCGGTTCCTCAATGAAGAAAACCAGGTCATCAGCGAATGCTTGTAACTTATATTCCTCTGTACTTGCTTTCTAAATGTGCAAACTGCATTATTTTCCTAAGAAGGAGAGAAGAAATAAAATTGTAATATTCATGCTGTAGGGTCCTTATATGCTTCTGGAATGTCATACTGCTATACAGTGGTACCTCAGTACTTGTCATTAATTGGTTCCAGGAAGCGTGATGAGTACCAAAAATAAATTTCAATACATTCCCAAACCAAAAACAATGCACATTTTAAGGCAATATGTTAAAAGCTGGGATTGTATACTTTACATGAGAAACAAATCTAAAAATTAATACTTAGATTAAATAAAATAAAAACTTCACTTTAACTGTACTCATGAGAAAATAAGTGCAAATATATTCAAAATTACCGCAGAAACTAAGATAAGACTGAAAGGGGATGTGCACAAGGCAAGGACTACCATATGATTAACAGATCACCCTTTGTTTTGGCTGGAAAAAGTAATGAATCATGAGGCAACAGACACTGACAAGTTCTAGCTTGCAAGTTCTAGCTCTACCAAACAAACGACAAGTACCAGGACAAAACGTTTTCTTCAAAGTGAATTGAGTACCAAATTGGATGAGTTTCAAAGCAGTTGAATACCAAAGTACCACTATATAGTATTGTTGTCAATGCTTAGGAATTTTAGAAGACAGATTTTGTCCTAAGTCAGATTCTTGCAAAAGAGATGAAACAAAGCACCGATAATATTACTTTTTACAAAAAGAGCAGGAGTCACAAATGAGTAGTCCACATACAGTAAATGTATTTGATAATTCCTATCATCTCTTACATTGTTCATGCTGATTAAAGTTGACAGACATCAGGAATCAGCAGAATCTGGAGGATCATATTGTATCTATTCCTGCCCTAAGTTAAGGTAAATTCTTAGAAGAGAACAAAAGATAAATGTGAAATTGGGGGTGTACTATACTGTATCTGCTATAAAATAAAGTGTGCCTCTGTAGGTAGTGATGCATCAGTTGACTAATTTTTTAGTCTGTCAGATGCTTGGTAATTCTGTTTCACAGTCCCAGTTGTAGCTTAATAAAATTATATCGAGTATCTTACAGGATTTTTGATCAATGTTACATACTTTTTATAACCGCTGGGTCACAGATTTTCTAGCCTCCAATAAAACAGTATGCATTCTTATTGACAGCAGTTTTTGTAAGAATTCACAGATCAGTAGTTCAGTTATTAACAAGTAGTAATTATGGCTTTTAACCTACTCCAGATTTAGAAGAATGTGACATTAGATTATAGTATAATACCAATTACTTTTAAATTATGTTTTTTCCTGTCAGTAGAGTACAGTACTCTTTGATAGTAAAGGCTCTTTTTATGTAATATCAACAATTACTGCTGCTACATAGTTCCTGAAGCAAATTTGATTGTTAATTTTATCATAAATAAGATTTAAACTC
>NW_015392924.1:0-1965 GCF_001527695.2 Protobothrops mucrosquamatus
ATGGCTCAGATATGCCTGCAAACGTTTTCCTTAAACGGAAGGCATAAATCCTCGCCGTTGGACAATCAAAGCAGCAAATCAAATTCGATCAGGTCAGAAATCTCGTCCGCCCTCACTTGATCCTTTGGACTTAGAATGCAGAGAAGAGCAACAAAGATGATTAGAGGACTGGAGGCTAAAACATATAAAGAACAATTGCTGGAATTGGGGATGTCTAGTTTAATGAAGAGAAGGACCAGGGGGGACATGATAGCAGTCTTCCAGTATCTCAGGGGCTGCCCCAAAGAAGAGGGAGTCAAGCTATTCTCCAAAGCGCCTGAAGGCAGGACAAGAAGCAACGGATGGAAACTGATCAAGGAGAGAAGCAACCTGGAACTAAGGAGAAACTTCCTGACGGTAAGGACAATTCACCAGTGGAACTCCTTGCCTCCAGAAGCGGTGAATGCTCCAACACTGGAAGTTTTTAAGAAGAGACTGGACAGCCATTTGTCCGAAATGGTATAGGGTTTCCTGCCTGAGCAGGGGGTTGGACTAGATGACCTCCAAGGTCCCTTCCAGCTTCTATTCTATTCTATTCTATTCTATTCTATTCTATTCTATTCTATTCTATATTCCAATATCTATTCTGTCCTGTCCTGTCCTGTCCTGTCCTGTCCTATTCTATTCTATTCTATTCTATTCTATTCTAGCCTAGCCTAGCCTAGCCTATCCTATATTCCAATATCTATTCTATTCTATTCTATTCTATTCTATTCTATTCTATTCTATTCTATTCTATATTCCAATATCTATTCTGTCCTGTCCTGTCCTGTCCTGTCCTGTCCTGTCCTGTCCTGTCCTATTCTATTCTATTCTATTCTATTCTATTCTAGCCTAGCCTAGCCTAGCCTATCCTATATTCCAATATCTATTCTATTCTATTCTATTCTATTCTATTCTATTCTATTCTATTCTATTCTATTCTATTCTATTCTATTCTATTCTATTCTATTCCATCCTATTCTATTCTATTCTATTCTATTCTATTCCATCCTATTCTATTCTATCCTATTCTGTTCTTGGAGATCACGGACGCCAAGGGGTGGGAGAGTCTCCCAGCCCCTTCCCTGGCCCAGGGCTGGAACCCTCCAGCCACTTCAGACAAACAGCTACTCTCCCAAGAAAGCAACTGGGAAGGAGCTTTAAATAGCTTTGGCCATTTGTTTGGAAGAAACTCGCAAAAAAAAAACCCACCACCAGGAGTCCTGGCAGCTCAAGGGCTTCGTCTGTCAGCTGTCAGTTGCTGCCAATCTGGATGGGAAAAGTTCTTGTTTTCCCCCCACCCCCTTTAAAATAAAAAGACCACCTTCTGGCAACTTCCACAGCTCGCCCGGCCCACCCGCCGGGCCCTCCTCTGTGAAATGGGCAAACGGAACATGGATAAGAAAAGAACGGGATGTCCAAATGCTTAGAACCGACAGATAGGACACGTGTTTTTTAGACCCTGCCTCCAAAAACTCAATCTGGATCGGTGGATTAAAATGGATTGATAGCTGGTGTTTACCCCCCACCACCACCACCCCCACCCCAATTCAGCCATCGAAACGATCGCAGTATCAAAACAACATGGGGGGGGGGAGGCGGGGAAAGGACGACAACTCCCAAGCAAAAATCGCAGCACCCCAGAGACCGTTTTCCCTGGACGTCCTTTGCAAACCGAGAACGCAAGTTTCTAGTCCTTCTGGATCTACGGTGGGAAATGGAGAGGAAGGGGAAAGAGAGGGAGGGCTCTTGCGATGGCCTTCCCTGCCTCCTTTTTTTCTCTCCTTACCCGTCCATTCCATTGGACCAAAAAAGGGGATTGCAGAGTCAGTTTTTCAATGTCCATAGTGGCAGGTTGTCCTCGACTTACGACCACGATTGAGCCCGACGTTTGGAGGAGGAAGAAGGAGGAGGAGGAGGAGGAGGAGGAGAAGAAGAAGAAGG
>NW_015392924.1:10377-11452 GCF_001527695.2 Protobothrops mucrosquamatus
ATCCCCCCCCCTCAATTGAAGGAGGGAGCGGGTCACCCTGAAGAGGGCGGCCGGGCGACTATCTGATGACGCGATGAGTGAGGAATAGTAGTTAGTCCTAGCCACCCTCATCGCCACTAGGTAGGATCTAACATGTATCCTTACCTGTGTTCGAGCGGATTCGGTTCGGCTGGCCCTCCAACTGCTCTCTAGGCGTCTTATCCGGCGTTTCATCTCTCTCAGCTCCCCGGTAAACCAGGGAGCCAGTCGAGATCTACGTCGGGTCAGAGGCCGCAAAGGCACGACTCGGTCCAATGCAGCGGCGGCAGTTGTCTCCCAAGCCGCCGCCTGATTTTCCGCCGAGTCATGGACCAGATCCTCTGGATAAGGCCCAAGCTCCGTCAGGAACCTCTCTGGGTCCATCAGTCGCCTGGGACGGAACCATCTAGGCGGTTCCGTCTCCCTGCGGTGAGGGGACGCGGTCTGGAAGTCCATCCTTAGGAGAGAATGGTCTGACCATGACAAGGGCTCGACAACTATTTCCCATAATAATAATAATAATAATAATAATAATAATAATAATAATAATAATAATAATAATAATAATAATAATAATAATAATAATAATAATAATAATAATAATAATAATAATAAAATAATAATAATAACAGCAACCACCTCTAATCATCTTTGTTGCTCTTCTCTGCACTCTTTCTAGAGTCTCAACATCTTTTTTACATCATGGTGACCAAAACTGGATGCAGTATTCCAAGTGTGGCCTTACCAAGGCCTTGTAAAGTGGTATTAACACTTCCTGTGATCTTGATTCTCTCCCTCTGTTAATGCAGCCCAGCACTGTGTTGGCCTTTTTGGCAGCTGCAGCACACGGCTGGCTCCTATTTAAGTGATTGTCCACTAGGACTCCGAGATCCCTCTCACAGTTGCTACTATTGAGCAAGGTACCCCCTATACTATACCTGTACATTTGGTTTTTCTTGCCTAAATGTAGAACCTTACTTTTTTCACCATTGAATTTCATTTTGTTAGATAGCGCCCAGTGTTCAAGTCTGTCCAGATCCTCCTGTATCCTAAGCCT
>NW_015392924.1:12265-17611 GCF_001527695.2 Protobothrops mucrosquamatus
TCTCTGGCTTTATTTGGACACCGGCTGCGCCATTCCCCGACAGAGACACTTTAGAGAGAAGTTGCACCGTGTCAGAGGACTGGAAGAGAGCCAGTTTTGTCTTCCTGTTCAAAAAGCCGCCTGGGAAAGCCAAGGGAAATCATCAAAAATCATCAAAACAATTAAAAAGCGAAAATTAGAATATATCGGACATCTGACGCGACACCCAGAAAAATACGGCATGCTCCATTTAATCCTCCAGGGAAAGATTGAAGGCAAACGAGGTCCAGGCAGAAGAAGACCATCGTGGCTTCAAAATCTAAGGGACCGGTTTGGACAAAACTCCGCAGCACTTTTCCGTGCGGCTGCTGATAAAAACAGGATCGCCAACATGATCGCCAACGTCCGATAACGGATATGGCACAAGAAGAAGAAGTTCAAAAAGAAAAGAAAAACGAAAGAAAGAAAGAAAGAAAGAAAGAAAGAAAGAAAGAAAGAAAGAAAGAAAGAAAGAAAGAAAGAAAGATCCAGCAAATGGGTTAAAGCAACACCCAAAAAGATCGGAGAGCAGATCGTAAAAAGGCTGAACTGTAAACAGGGTAAAAATCGTGGATTAGACAGAAGCGAATTTTTCAATTAATTTCTCTCTCTCTCTCTCTTCCCTCTCTCGCGTTTTCTCACGCTCTCTTTCTGATTGGGTAACTTCGGCAGAAGATGTAATATATCTTGATTTGATAAAGTACCCCATGACATCTGATTAGCGAGCTAGTTAAGTGTGCACCGAGTGGCATGACATTAAGTGCCATAACAATTATTCCTAAAATGCCCCGTCAAGCTGGAAAGATGAACGATGTAAGCGGCCGTGTTCCTCAACCTTAGCGTGTTTGAAGATGGGTGGACTTCAACTCCCGGAATTCCGCATAGAAGCCTGGGAGTTGAAGTTCTTTATCCCACAGGTGCTTTTTTCACGAGGCAACTGGACTTTCTGGTTTTCCCTTTGAAGAGGTTTCACTTCTCCTCCAAGAAGCTTCTTCAGCTCTGACTGGATGGTGGGGAAGGGAAGGATTTATACTCCTTGCAGACAGCTGGTCATTTGCATCCTTTTGGAGAGTCGTTGAGGCCACTTGGAGGTTTATCTGTGTCCTCAGGGTCACTTGAGTAGTGCAAATGGGTATGGAGCCTTCTTGGAGCTGCTGAAAGGACTGTGTTGTAGACTGGAGATGGATGACGTCCTCAGCAGTTCCAAGAAGGCTCCACACCCATTTGCATCACTCAGGTGATCCTGAGGACACAGATAAACCTCCAAGTGGCCTCAACGACTTTCTACAAGGATGCAAATGACCAGCTGTCTGCGAGGTGTATAAATCTTTCCATTCCCCCCACCGTCCAATCAGAGCTGAAGAAGCTTCTTGAAGGAGAAGCAAAACGTCTTCAAAGAAAAACAAGAAAGCCCTGTTGCCTCTAGAAAAAGCACCTTTGGGACACGGCGAGGAGTTCGAATCTGGATTGTAAGCATTTTTGGGTGGGTGTTCTGTTGTAACTTTAAACAGACACTAAGCAATCGGCCGTAGGTCGAGGACTACCTGTACTTCAATTGACATTGCTACCCTTCTCCTCGTCCCAACTCAAGGCAGCTAATAACAATTAAAAGCACAACACAACGACAAGACAGCACTAGTTTAATGAAGAGAAGGATGAGGGGGGACATGATAGCAGTCTTCCGGTATCTCAGGGGCTGCCCCAAAGAAGAGGGAGTCAAGCTGTTCTCCAAAGCGCCTGAAGGCAGGACAAGAAGCAACGGGTGGAAACTAACCAAGGAGAGAAGCAACCTAGAAATAAGGAGAAACTTCCTGACGGTTAGAACAATTAACCAGTGGAACTACCTGCCTCCAGAAGCAGTGAATGCTCCAACATTGGAAGTTTTTAAGAAGCGACTGGACAGCCATTTGTCCGAAATGGTGTAGGGTTTCCTGCCTGAGCAGGGGGTTGGACTAGATGACCTCCAAGGTCCCTTCCAACTTTTTTATTATTATTATTATTATTATTATTATTATTATTATTATTATTATTATTATTATTATTATTATTATTATTATTATTATTATCGTCGTCATCATCATCATCATCATCATCATCATCATCATCATCATCATCATCATCATCATCATCATCATCATCATCATCATCATTATTATTATTATTATTATTATTATTATTATTATTATTATTATTATTATTATTATTATTATATAGGGAATCAGCAACCAGGTTCCTTGAAAGAGTTAATTCAACTTGCTGTACTGTTTAAGCTTTAACTGCTTTATTTTATTTTTTGGGGTTGTTTGGTCTGGTTCAGCTTTATATTTATATTCTTTTGAGTCTTGCAGACCACCTGGGTGATCCAGTGGTTAGGAGGCAGGGCAGGAATCCAAGGCCCGAGCAAACACATAAATTAATTAGAATCCCAAAGAATGCCTTGAAGGTTAATTAAGATTTTGCTTATTTTCTTCCTTTCTCTGAAAACAGAAGCGAGGAGGGCCGTCCTGCCTCTGCCTGACTGAAGAATACGATAGCCTTGTTCCTCCGCAGCGGTGAACTCTGCCTGTTCTCAGAGGCCCTCTTTCCGCGCTTCGAGATTCGAAGCCAAAGCTGTGCTGGGCATGGCCTCTCCAGGGTTTCAGCCTGAGATTTCATTCTTTGGGGCTGGATCACTGACGGTTAGTCTCGATCGCAGAGTCCCCAGTGCCTCTGAGCGTGCACAGAGGGCATTCCCGTGTCCACCTTCCCCTTCGATCGGAGGATGGCGAAAGCCACTCTCGGAGGCAGGGGAGGGTGGATCGGGACCCCCTGGCTTGTATTTTCACCGGAATAAAGCGATTTCCAGACCCGTGTTTTGCAAACAAGTCTCTCTCTATTCCCAGCGGTTGCCATGGTGACTGCAATCTCTCTCTCTCTCTCTCTCTTTTTCTTTTCATTCTTGCTCTTCTCAGAGAAGAGAGAAATTCTGGAACTGAAGCAGTTGTGGGTGGATTTTTGCAGGAAAAAAACATCGGAAGGCTGTGACAGAGAACCCAGGACTGAAGGGGGTCTCAGGATCACCAGATCCCCTCGGTTTTAGGGGATGCTCCAGGCCGGATCCAAGGAAAGGAAGGACGGAAGGACCAGGAGCCAAGGCAGAGGGCTTGGTGGGAGGCTCCACCCATTTCCATCAGGCCCCACCCCTCTCCATCAGGCTCCACCCTTATCCATCTTCACCAATCGCCATCACGTTCCACCCATTCCCATCAGGCTCCGCCCAGATCAAGCAGGCTCTGTCCCCACCCATCTCCATCAAGTTCTGTCCACCTCCATCAGACTCCGCCTATTTCCAGGCTCCACCCAGATCAGTTAAGCTCTGTCTCCGCCCATCTCCCTCAGTCTCCGCCCAGATCAGGCAGGTTCTGTCTCTGCCCATGAAGTTCTGCCCGTCTTCCTCAGTCTCTGCCCAAATCAACAAGACACTGTCTCCGCCCATGTCTTCAGGTTCCGCCCATTTCTATCAGGCTCCTCCCAGATCACCTCGGCTGGGTCTCCGCCCATCTCCATCAGATTCTACACATTTCCATCAGGCTTCTCCTAGATCAGGGGTCTTCAAACTTGGCCACTTTAAGACTTGTGGACTTCAACTCCCAGAATTCCTCAGCTGGCCGAGGAATTCTGGGAGCTGAAGTCCACAAGTCTTAAAGTGGCCAAGTTTGGAGACCCCTGAGGAATTCTGGGAGCTGAAGTCCACAAGTCTTAAAGTGGCCAAGTTTGGAGACCCCTGAGGAATTCTGGGAGCTGAAGTCCACATGTCTTAAAGTGGCCAAGTTTGAAGACCCCTGAGGAATTCTGGGAGCTGAAGTCCACGAGACTTAAAGTGGCCAAATTTGAAGACCCCTGAGGAATTCTGGGAGCTGAAGTCCACAAGTCTTAAAGTGGCCAAGTTTGAAGACCCCTGAGGAATTCTGGGAGTTGAAGTCCACACATCTTAAAGTGATCAAGTTTGAAGACCCCTGAGGAATTCTGGGAGCTGAAGTCCATGAGACTTAAAGTGGCCAAGTTTGAAGACCCCCTNCAAGTCTGTCCAGATCCTCCTGTATCCTAAGCCTGTCTTCTGGAGTGTTGGCCATTCCTGCCAGCTTGGTGTCATCTGCAAATTTGATGAGTTCCCCATCTATCCCCTCGTCCAGATCGTTGATGAAGATGTTGAAGAGCACTGGGCCCAGAACAGAGCCCTGGGGCACCCCACTACACACTTCCCTCCATGTAGATGCAGTTCCATTGAGGACCACACGCTGAGTACGGCCGGTCAGTCTCTGTTTCCAAAGCCTCCTGCCTTTTCACGAGACATTTCCGGATGGGGAAAAGAGCCACTCGACTTCATCCTCAACCAAACAATTCCTTAATTTTGTTTTTCTTCCTGATAAATAAATCTTCTTAGCTCACTCCCCCCCCCCCCTTTAAAACCATGTTTCTCTCTGGCCCGCTCTGCTTTCTGATCAGAAATAAATCTAAAAAACGGGTGATTAAAACAACCAGCCATGCACAGCCGACAAAGGGGATTCGTTCCTCCCTCCTTCCACAAACACACAGAAAAAAAACTGAAGGGACACACACAGACACACGCACGCACGCACGCAACAACAACAACAGACCACGGATAATGAAATGCAAACACGATTTCAATTCCGCTATTTCACAAGAAGGAACTGCCCCCCCCCTAGGAGCCTTGCCTTGAAAAAACCAGAATGATTTGATGAACGAGGAAGCGACGGAGGAGGTGAAGAGTTGAGTTTCTTTGGCCCTCTTTTCCGATTTCAGTTGTTCCCCTGATTTTGCAAAATAAAATTAAAAAAAAAAAACTAATAAAAAAGAGTCTCCCTTTTTTGCATTTTTCTTCCTTCATACTATACTTCATACTAAGAATAATACATGTTATTATTACTATACATTATTATACACACATTTTCCACTTTTGACCTTTCCACATTCGTTCTCCTCTATTATTTCTAGTCTCCAACCAGTCATCCCACTTATTCCACATTAGATAGTACTCTGTGTCTTCCTTTTCTTTTATCTCTTTGGTTAATTTGTCCCAAAATGCAAATAAGAAACAACGGGGCCACAAGGACAAATATTCTAAAGAAGAATAAGGGGAAAAAAATGTAAATAATAGAAGATTACCGTTACGAAATCGCTGTTTAAAAAAAAGGGAGGAGTATATACTGTGTGTGTATGTGTGTTATGTTTTGTTTTGTTGGTTTAAAAAATAAATACGTATATACTGTATATATATATATATATATATATATATATATATATATATATATATATATATATATATAT